>NC_057800.1:87801563-87966909 GCF_018294505.1 Triticum aestivum
TAGCCAATGAAGAAAAATGACGGAACTAGTGAAGGCTATGCAAAGTTGAAGAATATGAATAATTTGAGGAATTTCAACTTTTGGTGGTGGCGTGACCCACCGTATAAGAATGATGATTTCAGACACCGCGTACAATTATCGTAGGGTTCTGAGAATCAAATTCTTCGTTAATTTCTTCACACTAAGAGTGTTATTCTTCATTGATTGAAGACAAACGTTTCTTCATGTGTTGCACATCTAAGTCATCAATTTTGCATAAGTGTTAGGATGAGTGTCCTTTTCAAAGAACATTCGAAGATTCTAGGATATTTAGCTCACACCACAACTTGCTAAATCTCTTCTCATCCAAGGGCTTTGTGAAGATATCGGCTAGCTGTTCTTCAGTCTTCACATGCTAAATAGAAATGTCGCCCTTCAACACATGATCACGAATAAAATGATGACGAATCTGAATGTGCTTTGTCTTCGAGTGCTGAACTGGGTTGTGAGCAATTTTGATGGCACTCTCATTGTCACAGAAGAGAGGTACATTCTTCATGTTGACGCCGTAGTCCTTGAGAGTTTGCTTCATCCATAGCAATTGGGCACAGCAAGAACCAGCGGCAATGTACTCAGCTTCAGCAGTAGATAGTGATACGCAGTTCTGTTTCTTCGAGGACCAACAGACCAAAGATCTTCCGAGGAAATGACATGTACCAGATGTTGACTTGCGATCCACACGATCACCAGCATAGTCAGAGTCAGAATATCCAACAAGATCAAAAGCTGAGCCCTTGGGGTACCATAATCCAAGTGTGGGTGTGTGAGCTAGATATCGAAGAATATGTTTCATAGCCTTATGGTGTGATTCCTTTGGTGCAGCTTGAAATCGGGCACACATGCAAACACTAAGCATTATATCTGGCCTAGATGCACATAAGTACAATAAAGAACCAATCATGGAGCGGTATACCTTATGATCGAAGTCAATACCATTTTCATCAGTGCACAGATGGCCATTTGTGGGCATAGGAATTTTGACACCTTTGCAATCTTGCATGCCAAATTTCCTCAGTACATCCTTGAGGTATTTCTCCTGAGATATGAATATGCCATTGCGTTGTTGACGAATTTGAAGACCTAAGAAGAATTTCAACTCTCCCATCATAGACATTTGATATTCTTCACTCATCATATAGGCAAATTCATCACTATAACGTTGATCAGTATAGCCAAAGATAATATCATCAACATATATTTGGCACACAAACAATTCACCATCATAAGATTTAGTGAAAAGAGTAGGGTCGAGTGACCCGGGTTTGAAGCCTTTCGTCATGAGGAATTCCTTCAAAGTATCATACCACGCCCGTGGGGCCTGCTTGAGGCCATAAAGGTCCTTGTTGAGTCTGAAGACTTTGTCAGGATTCTTTGGATCTTCAAAACCTAGGGGTTGAGCAACATATACTTCTTCCTCAAGCTTACCATTGAGGAATGCACTTTTCACATCCATTTGATATAAAGTGATATCATGATGGTTAGCATAAGCAAGTAATATGCGAATAGCCTCAAGCCTAGCAACAGGTGCAAAAGTTTCATCGAAATCAATTCCTTCAACCTGTGTGTAGCCTTGAGCTACAAGCTGTGCCTTGTTCCTCACCACAAGGCCGTTTTCATCTTGCTTGTTAGTAGATCCACTTTGTGTTGATGATATTGTGCTTGCGAGGATCTGGGCGTTTGACCAGTTCCCAGACATTGTTGAGCTCGAACTGATGTAATTCTTCTTGCATGGCCTGAATCCACTCAGGCTCCAGAAATGCTTCATCTACCTTAGTGGGCTCTGTAATAGAGACAAAAGCATACTGCCCACAAAAGTTAGACAAATGTGAAGCTTTTGAGCGTGTGAGAGGACCTGGCGCTTTGATGTCATTGATGATCTTTTCAACTTGCACTTCTTTTGCAATGCGAGGATGAGCTGGTTGTCGTTGAAGAGTTTGATCAGCGTTTTCTTCAGCACCATTTTCTTCGGCATTTTCTTCAGGTGCATTAGCTCGACGTTCTTCATGTTCTGGAATAAATTCTTCAGCAGATTCTTCAGTAGGAATGACACCCTCAGTAGCCTTGAACTTGATAGTTTCCTTAGGTGCTGGTTCATCTATCATAGTAGGTAGGTGCTCTCTTTGCGAGCCATTAGTTTCATCGAACCGCACATCTACAGTTTCAACAACTTTGTGAAGAACGTTGTTGAAGACTCTGTAGGTGTGCGAGTCCTTTCCGTAACCAAGCATAAATCCTTCATGTGCTTTCGGTGGAAATTTTGAGTTGTGATGAGGATCTCTAATCCAACATTTAGCACCGAAGACTTTGAAATAACTTACATTGGGTTTCTTATCAGTGAGGAGTTCATAGGAAGTCTTTTTGAAGAATTTGTGAAGATATACTCTATTGATGATGTGGCACGCAGTATCAATTGCCTCAGTCCAGAAACGACAAGGCGTTTTGTATTCATCAAGCATAGTGCGAGCCATCTCAGCAAGAGTCCTGTTCTTGCGCTCCACGACGCCGTTCTGCTGAGGAGTGTAAGGAGCAGATAACTCATGAGTGATACCAAGTTCATCAAGATAGTCATCGAGACCAGAATTCTTGAACTCAGTGCCATTGTCACTTCTGATGTGCTTGATCTTCACACCAAAGTTAGTTGAAGCCCTCGAGGAAAATCGTTTGAAGACTTCCTGCACTTCATGTTTGTAAGTAACAAGGTGTACCCATGTGTAACGAGAATAATCATCAATAATAACGAAGCCATATTGAGATGCTTCATTTGAGATAGCAGAATAATGATTAGGACCAAAGAGATCCATGTGAGGCAATTCAAATGGGGGAGTGGTGGTCATGATAGTCTTCGCTGGATGCTTGGCCTTGGTCATCTTCCCAGCTTCACAGGCTCCACATAGGTGATCCTTGAGGAATTTGACATTCTCGATGCCAATGACATGCTTCTTCTTCGCAAGCACGTGCAAATTCCTCATGCCTGCATGACCAAGTCGTCGATGCCAGAGCCAGCCTTCTGAGGCTTTTGCAAGTAAGCACACGGCTGGTTGTGGTCTTGTAGAGAAATCAACAATATACAGGTCTCCTCTCCTAAAGCCTTCGAAGACTTTGGAATTGTCAGCTTCCATAACCACAACACAATGGTACTTGCCAAAGACAACAACCATATCAAGATCACAAAACATTGAGCAGACATAAGGTTGTATCCTAAGGACTCAACAAGCATGACTTTGTCCATGTGTCGATCCTTTGTAATCGCAACCTTACCTAGACCCAATACCTGACTTTTGCCTTTGTCAGCAAAGATGATATGCTTCAGATGCGACGGAGATAATGGAGCATCCATCAATAGATTCTTGTCACCCGTCATGTGGTTTGTACATCCACTATCAAGGACCCACTCAGTGGCTTTGGGTTGATCATCTTGCAGATGAATTAGTGCAGCTTACAAACTCATATACTTCATCAGTGAAGAATATGACATCAATTCATCAGATCAATTTCATCAAGTAAAAGAACTGATAAAGCAATATAAGGACGTGATAAATGAAAGTTCATTTCTTCATGATTAGCCTGCGTCCTATCAGGCATGCTCAGGTCTCCAGCAAATTCCTCAGACGATTACGTGCACCTGGAGACCTGACCCTGCAGAAGAGATTAGTTCTTTTTCTTCACCACCCACATCTGAAGGGGTGGCAAAGAGTTCATCATTCTGCGAGCTCCATACGAGAAGGATGACATAGAAGCCAATCCATTTTGTTTCACATAAGATGGGTTAGAGTAAGCATATGAGTAAGCAGAGAAATTCTTCGAGGACTTATGGACATAATGATTTGAAGAATAATGCACATATCCATAATCCTTAGATCTTCCCTGCGAAACAGGCGTGTTAGCACGATGATGTTCATATGAGGACTTTGTTTCATATGAGGAACTTGGTCCATATGAAGAATTTGATCTGGGTTCCTATTCTTCACAGGTGGCGTCATGATGACATTCACCTGAAGATCTTCAAGACATCTTTTGGGAACCCAGATTTTCTTCATAGGGGAGCCGTTCCTGCAGTTAGTGCCAACATATTTAGCAAATACTTCACCATTATGATTTTTGAATAGCTGTTGGAGTCAATTGACTCATCATCAGAATGAGGAGATTCACATGCAAATCCAGATAAGTTAGATGGATCAACTGGAGGTCCCTTTGCAGCGACCCAAGTAGTTTTGGGGTATTGCTTAGGCTTCCAATATGTACCATCAGCATTGAGTTTCCTCTCAAAGGCGATACCCTCTTTCCTAGGGTTCCTGTTGAGGATTTGCTTTTTAAGCACATCATAAAGAGCCTGATGCCCTTTGAGGCTTTTGTACATGCCTGTCGTGTACTATTCCTTCAGCCCTGCATCGTCAGTGATACTAGCAATGTCCTCAGATGAGGAATTAGTGATGGCAGAGGCATGTGAAGAATTTGAAACATTAGCAGCATTTGAACATTCAGGTGAAGAATTAGCAGATTCACGTTCGATGCACTTCAAGCATGGAGGAACAAATTCTTCCCGAGATGCGCTGATTTGTTGAGCAAGTAATGAATCGCGCTCCTTCTGAAGATCTTCATAACTCACTCTTAGCTTCTCAAGGTCTTGCTTTCTTTGAAGAAATTCATAAGAAAGCTTCTCATGATCTGATAAGAGAGTGTTATGTTGATCTTGAAGGGTGTCATACTTAGTATGAAGTCTCTGAAGACTTTCAGCCAAAGCTTTTGACTGATCCATTTCCTCACCCAACATATCATCGCTCTTGTTTAGCATATAGTGAGCTTTTTCCAAAGCTCTTTGTTGTTTAGTAGCAAGGGAAGCAAGTTTGACATAGCTGGGTCCAAATTCATCACCAGATTCATCATCACTGGACTCGAATAGGTAGCATTTAGTTACCTCAGCATCTTTTGCCATAAGGCATGATGCAGAAGATGATGATTCTGGTTCGAATGTCATCATTTTGAGAGATTCCTTGAAGTCCTCAAACCAAGGATCATGACAAGTTCAATGACCTTCATAGACCTCAGAGAGACGGTCCCAGATGAGCTTCGCATGATCGAGATGCATGATATTCCTGAACTGATTTTGTGACAGGCTGGAGCCGATGACATCCTTCACCATGAGGTTGAGAAGAGTATACTTGCGAATGTCATCAGCATCCGCCGTCTTGCATAGATCAGTCAGGCCAATCTCAGTGATGGTCCACAACTCGCTGTTCATCGCCATGAGGCGTTTCTTCATCATGGCCTTCCACTTGGGATACTCGTGACCGTCAAAGATGGGGCATGTCACCTTCGTCATACCTGCGGTCGACATAACTAAAACTCTAGGCGGTTAAACCAAAATCACACAGAACAAGGGAGTACCTTGCTCTAATACCAATTGAAAGTGCGTTATATCGACTAGAGGGGGGGGGGTGAATAGGCGATTTTTATGAAATTCTTCACCGAGGAATTTGCTGGTGAGGAAATTCCTTAGCGAAGAACTACTAGCAGCGGAATAAGTACTCAAAAGTAAACACAACAGAATACAAGCATAGTCATCACGATGAAATGAAGACAGGCACAGAGTACAGGAAGCGTAATCACAGGATAACACAGGATGAAGACAAACAAACTGAAGAAATTGAACTAAGGAAATTGAGAAAGTCTTCAGTCAAAGTCTTCAAACACAGATATGAACAAACATACAGCACAGTTATGAGGAAATGGGAGAGTTGAGGAAATAGAACCAGTAAGCTCGGTGAAGACAATGATTTGGTAGACCAGTTCCAACTGCTGTCTCAGTTGTACGTCTGGTTGGAGCGGCTGAGTATTTAAACTCGAGGACACATAGTCCCAGACACCCAGTCAAGGACACTTAGTCGAAGACACCCAGTCCTCACCGTATTCTCCTTGAACTAAGGTCACACAGACCTCGTCCAATCACTCGTGGTAAGTCTTAAGGCGACTTCCAAACCTTCACAAACTTGGTCACTCGATGATCCACAATTCCTCTTGGATGCTCTAGACCATGACGCCTAACCGTCTGGAAGAAGCACAGTCTTCAAAGGTAACAAGCGTCGGATCCACTCAGGATCAATCTCTTCAGTGATGCTCAATCACTTGGGGTTTGTAGGTGTTTGGGTTTTGGGTTTTTGGTTTTTCCTCACTTGATGATTTTCGCTCAAAGTCCTCGGAGAATGGGTTGCTCTCAAATGACAAGTGTCAGTTTCTTACGTAGCAGCCAACCAGCTAGTGGTTGTATGGGGCGGCTATTTATAGCCTAGGGAACAGCCCGACATGATAAGACATAAATGCCCTTCAATGATATGACCGTTAGGTGGATAGATATTTTGGGACAGCTGGCGCATAGCACAGCAATGGTCGGAATTTTGAGTAGCAAAATCCTCAGGGCTATCATGTTCCTCACTGTGTAGGCAATCCGCATTGGCGAATTCCTAACTCATCAGTCAGGACAAATTCCTCAGAGACCAGAAGAACTTCATCTCTGTCACTGAAGAAATTGACTGAACTGTATGAGATTTCCAATGGCTTCACTCGAAGGGATTGGTAGGTGTAGGATTTGAGTTGAGCATCACATGGAAATTTTTCCTTAGTATTTCCTCGACCCCCTTTAACAGTACGGTGTTTCCCATGACTCAAGAAAGAGAAAAACAAAACTATGAACACGAAAGTCTTCAAGCTTCATATTTCTCGCATGAATATCAAGTCTTCACGGACACACCAATTTCTTCACTTTCAAAGTCTTCATGAAAGTCTTCAGAAATACCAAAATCTTTAGTCGAAGATATTCATTTTTAGGGGTCGACTTTTCCTGTAAATATCAAACTCCTCATAGACTTATAGACCTGTGTACACTCACACACGCATTAGTCCCTTAACCTATAAGTCTTCAATACACCAAAATCACTAAGGGGCACTAGATGCACTTACATTGTGGCAGGGGATACGCGCGGTGGGGGCCTGGTGGAGAGGGCGGCGCGGGGCGGCGTGGATGGTGGTTGTGGCGGGGCGGCGCGCTGTGGTGGCCGGGGCGGTGTGCGATGGAGGCCAAGGCTGGGCGGCGCGCGGTGGAGGCCAGGGCTGGGCGGTGGGTGGTGTTGGCCGGGCCTGGTGGCGCGGGGTGTTTGGTGTGGTGTTTGTGCAGGGAGCAGGGGTGGTTAGATCGTGGGTGGGTGGGTGGGCGTGGGTTTGTTTTTCTTTTTTCATGCAGCTCGGTTCAGTTCGCTGGTGCGTTTAGTTTCGCCGGGTGCAACTGTTATCAGAATAAGGGGTAGGTGTTATTAGAATAAGGTCTTAAGGGGTGTTATCATAGTAGACCCACCCTATATATATTGTCATATGATCTCTTATGCTAAAGTAACAATTCAATCACAATTTCAAGTATGAATCATAAACTTCATCGAGAACCAAAAAACTCTAATCTCAGTCATTGAGGCAATTGCAATTTATCATAACATAGGAAAGAGTCAATATAAGAGCTTTTTAGCAAGTCCACATACTCAACCATCTTTTAGTATTTCATAATTGCTAACACTCACGCAATATTTATGGGTATGAATTTTTAATCGGACACAGAGAAAGATAGGGGCTTATAGTTTTGCCTCCCAACATTTTACCTCAAGGGTAATGTCAACAATAATAGTTCATGAAGACTCACATCCAATTAGCTATATATATCAGGATCTTTCCAACACATTGTGCTTGCCGAAGGATAAAATATAAAAAGCAAAGGTGAAGATCACCATGACTCTTATATAAGGTGCAAGATAAAAGTAAAATATCGGCCCTTCGTAGAGGGAATCAGAGGTTGTCATGCGCTTTTATGGTTGGATGCACAAAATCTTAATGCAAAAGAACGTCACTTTATATTGCCACTTGTGATATGGACCTTTATTATGCAGTCCGTCTTTTTTATTTCTTCCACATCACAAGTGTCAGGACCCCGATTCCAAGTCACATAGATCTAGCGGGTAACACCTCATATCACATTGCGGCCTCACGCACGGTATCCCCACGGGTGTCGCCTTACCATGGCCCGGGACCATTTGCGCCTTTTGGCTCACGTATATGATAGTGTCGCTAGCATCCATATGACAGAGAACCCGGGCCGACATGGCTAGTCGTGAACCCAAAGCGGCACAGACCTATGGAGACAGGCATACATGAATCACATCGAGCATGTCGGTCATCAGCGAGTGAATCCGGGCTGTAGCACTGGGCTAACAGGACTCCGGGGAACCCGGGCTGTAGCAGTCTAGGAAGGACTCCAGAATTCACCACGTGACATTTCCCCGAAGGGACAGACATAGGAACGAAGTGAAACACATGCCGGCCAGTCAAGTGCCCTGAGCAGTAGTGCTGGGCTAGCAGGACTCCGGTGAACCGAGCTGTAGTGGACTACTATGGCTCGAGGAGCACTTGACTACATTTCCCCATAAGAAAGGTTGGTAGGGATAAACAACTAGATTGTCGGATCCAACACATACCAAGCATTTCAATCATACACACAATATGCTCGATATGTGCAAATACAACATGGCATCACAACAAAACTCTACAACTCAAGTACTTTATTTAAAGGCTCCAAAGAGCCATACATAACATGTTCATACAGGTAGGGGCCACATGACCCGACACTCAAGTCATACAAGCATACAAGCACATGCGGAAGCAAATAGTCTGAGTACAGACACTAGAAAGAAAGAAGGCTTCTCGAAGCCTGTCTATCTACATAGGGCCCTCCATGGCCAGGATCACCACCTGGGTGGCAAGTCACTCATCGACGTTGAGATCTACATAGAAACCCATCGGAGGGGGCGGTGCTATCGTCTAAAAACAGTAATTAAGCAAACATGAGTACAAAGGTACTCAACAAGTCTTACATCAGAACCTACTATACATGCTCATTCTCAAGAAGGTGGTGGAGTTATTGCAGCAAGCCAGCTTTGACTCTTGGCTAAGCTATCCTACGGGACACCACTAGTAAAATAGTTTTCGCACACGAGTCCACTAATCACCAACACAATACTCCACCAGCGGTCCTCCCTCATCATCCTACGAGAGGGCCATCCTCGGTACTCACACTTATCTTAAGTATTTTAGTAGTATCCATTAACTTGTCTATGAACTGTATATGCAACCAAGTAGTCCTTTACCGTGGACGCAGCTATTCGAATAGATGATGTTAACCCTGCAGGGGTGCACTTCTTCATACATGCTTTCACCACTTACCGCCGTTTACACGACATGTACTCGGCAACCTTCAAGCGGAAGCCCAATGAGGGTGTTGGCCATGGCCTACCTAAACACTCAAGTCTCTAGTCCAGGTTTATCGCCTATCCAGGTTCCATCCGCAGGGAGTCCGGCCGAGGTTTCCACATACGGCCCCGAACGATGTGAACAGGGTCCCGAGACACCAAACGGGCGCCCGGCATACCCGACCACGATGTATCTACCGCAACATAGCCCACCCCTAGGGTCAGCGCTATGCACGGCCGCCAACACATAACCTACAAACACCAGAAACTATTTGCAACTCCTGGACAGAGTACTAGGGTGATCAAGAAGCCGAGAGGGTCCATTGGTTTCGGGCCCAACGTATGGTAGTAACTGAATCTTAAATCACACATACAGATCTCAGTTCTTATGGACGGCCTCAATGAAACAACCCACCATGTACTCCTACATGGCCTCTCATCGATACCTTTACCAAATCATGTTCAACACATTCCTCACATTACCGACATAATCATTTCACTCTAGCCCATCACCCAGATGAACCAGACCTGACACAACTCTAAGCATAGCATGCATAGCAAGGTAGGAAACGCAAACATGGCTCAATCAACTCCTACACATGCTGGTGGGTTTCATCTAGTTACTATGGCAATGACAGGTCATGCAGAGGATAAGGGTTCAACTACCGTAGCACACAGCAGTTTGAAACGATGTTGTCTTAATGCAGTAAATGAGAGCAGAGGCGAGAACATGGGATTGTATCGATATGATCAATGGGGATGCTTGCCTGATGGAGTGGTAGTAGGGTACTGCCCTTCAGTTGGATACTCGGAGATATCCTCGGAGGCAGAACCTACCACGAAGGACACACAGAACATAATCAACACATGACAATATGCAACAATATGATGCATGCTATGACATGGCAAAATGATGTGTCCTGCCTAATGCAATGTGAAACAAGTTGAAATGGGTCCATTTGAACCAAAGATTCAAATGGAAGTTAAAGTTCTTATGCATAATAAGTGTGTTAGCTTGTTTCACCTAAACAATAAGGTTAAAGTGGTTTGTCATGCATGAAACCATTACAGATGGATAGATTGAATTTTTCTGATCATTTTTCATATATAATTTGTTTGATTTGGAGCTATGGTTGATTTTCTATGATTTTTAAAAGTTTTGGTTATTTTTTGGAATTTCCTATATAAAAATAAATCCAGAAAATGAATAATTGCGTCAGCACTGCGTCACTATGACGTCAGCGAGTCAAAGGCACCAGGGCCAGTCAAACCTGACTGGTGGGCCCCGTGTGTCAGTGTCTCAGCTAACTAACAGAATTAAGTTAGTACTAATTAACTGTCAGTGGGGCCTAGGCCCACATGTGAGTGACCTAAACTAACTAAAATTAGTTAACACTAATCCTAAACTAATTAACAGGCCGACCCCACCTGTCATAGGCTCAGGGGGGAGTCAACCTGGGCCCACACGGGTCAGGCGTGGTCAACTCGCCGGTCAGCGGGTCAAAGCCTGCCGGCGTTTAGCCGCCGGCGAGGCCAGACGCGGAGGCGCGCTGCGGGATTTGCCCACAGGGCATCATTTGCTGCGCGGAGAGCGGCTACGGGCAGCTGGTGCTCGCCCGCATCCAGCCGTGGTGATTGTTTGGCCGGGGAGTGGCCGGAGCATCGCCCGCGACGAGCTTGGCGGAGGCCGAAGCTCGGGTCAGCTCGTGCGTGTGGCTCGAGTGGCCTAGGCGGCGTGGCGCTCGCACCTACAACACCTACGCGATGCGGTGAGCATGCTGGACGTGCCAGCGGGACCGCTAAGCGGCCAGAGCTATGTCGGCGACGAGCTGAGGCGGCGGTGCGTTCGGACGGAAAATGCACGGCGGCTACAGAGCTCTAGCGACGAAGCGGAGAGAACGGGAAGGAGCAGTAGCTCACTGGGAAGCCGCAGAGAAGGTTAGCATGCTCGGGGAAGGCTCGGTGCGGTCAGAACGGCGACGGGGATCTCGGCGGCCCGAGGTTGAAGACGACGGCGGCGGGGACGATGCAGGGGTCCGGCGTTGTGCGGCTTGGCTAGTCGACGTAGTCGACGATGGCGAACCGTCCGGACACGGTGAGAGGGCGCGGGGACGTCGTTGGACGTGGCTGCGGCGAGCGGCAGCGATGGTGATGTCTCGGGCGACATCGGGGAGGGCGAGAGAGAGGAACCAAAGGGAAGAGCGAATGTCTGCGAGGTCGGGGAGAGAGGGGGGTCGTCCCACGTCGACAACTCGACGAGGGGAGCGGCGAGGCGGCGGGCAGCTACGTGGCGCACATGCTGTGCTTGCCGTCGAGCAGCTGCTTGCCTGCCTGGCCAAGCCAAGCAGCTTGCTGGAGCGTTGGCTGGGCTGGGCCGGCAGGTGGGCCTGCTGGGTGGGCGCCAGGTAAGCTTTTCTCTTTCTCTCTTTCCCGTTTGTTTTCTTTTTCTATTTTTCTGTAACTTTAGGGCTTTATTAAAAATACTTAGGCACTTGCTAAAATCCTAAAAATAATTGTGGGCTCTGTTGGGATTATTCCTAACAACCCTCACTTAACTCCAGAATTATTTGGGCATTTAAAATATTTTATAGCATTTGAATGCCCAAATTCAAATACTTATGATTTAATTCAAAGAATCCAGAATGTCCTAGAAAAGAGTGCACCATTTTTGCCAGGGGTTTTAACCCAATCCAGAAATGATGAACATTTTGTGAAGGGCATTTTGGGTTCATTGAAAATAATTTTAGTAAACCCTAGTTGTTTCCAGGGGGGTTGCTGGGGGTTCTGTCATCCCCATTTCAAGTTTCTGTGGAAGTAGACATGATGCAACACTCTAATGCATGAACCAGCTAGGGTGTGACAACTCACCCCCACTCAAAAGAATCTCATCCCGAGATTTAGGATCCTCCGGGAAGAAGGCGGGGTACTCGAGTCGAAGACGATCCTCCCTTTCCCAAGTGGCTTCTTTCTCGGAATCGTGTGACCATTGAACCTTGAGAAACTTGATATTATGGCGTCGAGTGGTACGCTCGGCTTGATCAAGGATACGAACGGGATATTCCCAATATGAGAGGTTATCTTGTAGATCAAGCGTTTCATGGTCCACTCCATGGATAGGATCCGCGAAGCAACGCCTGAGTTGAGAAACGTGGAAGACATCGTGAACTCTGGAAAGATGCGAAGGTAGTTCCAATTGGTAGGCAACTTCTCCTCGTTTGGCAAGAATGCGAAAGGGTCCAATGTAACGAGGAGCCAATTTGCCTTTGATACCGAAGCGATGGGTTCCCTTTAACGGAGTAACCCGAAGGTAAGCCTTCTCACCGACTTCATAAGTCATGAGCTTATGTTTATGATCATATTGGCTCTTTTGACGAGATTGGGCTATTTTCAATTTCTCACGAATAACGCGTACCTGCTCTTCTGCTTCCTCAATCATATCCGGGCCAAAGAGTTGTCTTTCCCCGGTTTCTGACCAGTTAAGAGGCGTTCGACATTTTCGTCCATAGAGAACTTCGAAAGGAGCTTTGCCCAATCTAGTTTGATAAATATTGTTATAAGCAAACTCCGTGAATGGAAGGCATTCCTCCCAACCCATTCCGAATGAGATGACAGAAGCTCGGAGCATATCTTCCAGAATTTGATTGACTCGCTCTACTTGACCACTTGATTGAGGATGGAAGGCGGTGCTAAAAGAGAGATGAGTTCCCATAGCATTTTGGAAACTTTCCCAAAATCGAGAGGTGAAGAGACTCCCACGGTCTGAGTTAATTTCCAATGGGACACCATGAAGAGACACTATTTGGGAGATGTATAAATTAGCTAGCTGGCTAGCGGTGATACTCTCACGAACAGGTAGGAAATGGGCTACTTTGGAAAGACGGTCGATCACGACGAAGATATCATTATTCCCTCTCTTGGTCTTGGGAAACCCAGTAATGAAATCCATACTGATTTTATCACATTTCCACTCAGGAATAGCCAAAGGTTGAAGGGTGCCAGCAGGCCGTTGGTGCTCTGCTTTAACACGACGACAGACGTCGCAACTAGCAATGTATTGAGCAATTTCTCTCTTCATCCTAGTCCACCAAAACCTCCGGCGTAGGTCTTGATACATCTTAGTACTACCGAGATGAATGGTGAGAGGGGATTCATGAGCTTCCTTAAGGATCAGTCGCCTCAGGTTTCGTGCCTTGGGAACCACTAAGCGGTTTCCAAAGTATACGACACCTTGATCATCAACGGAGAAACAATTCACGACTCCTTTTTTAATGTTTCTCTTAATACGGGAGATTCCCGGATCTACCTTCTGTGCCTTGATGATCTGATCCGTAAGGGTAGGTTTCGCCACCAGGGTGGATAGGAATCCTCGAGGAACAATGTGAAGATTAAGCTTACGAAATTCCTCATGGAGAAGTGGCTGACTTTGTTGTAACATCAGGTTGTTACAATAAGATTTACGACTTAGCGCATCAGCCATGACATTGGCTTTGCCCGGGGTGTAAGTTATTCCTTTGTCGTAATCCGAGATCAACTCAACCCAACGTCGTTGTCTGAGATTCAAATCCGGTTGGGTGAAGATATATTTCAAACTTTGGTGATCGGTGAAGATCTTGCAACGATTACTGAGAAGGTAATGTCGCCAAGTTTTGAGTGCATGGACTACAGCTGCAAGCTCTAGATCATGTGTGGGATAGTTTTCCTCATGTTGGTGTAATTGCCGTGAGGCATAGGAAATTACCTGACGATCTTGCATGAGTATGCAACCTAGTCCTTATCGCGAGGCATCGCAATAGATAATAAAGTCCTTGGAGAAATCTGGTGGTACCAGTACGAGGGCAGATGTCAGGCATCTTTTCAGTTCCTGAAAGCTGAACTCGCACTGTGGGGTCCACTCGAACTTTTTATCTTTCTTGAGGAGTTCAATTAGAGGTTTAGCAACCTTGGAGAAATTCTCGATGAAGCGGTGGTAGTAACTCGCTAAGCCAAGGAAGCTCCGAACTTGCTTGACCGTCTCAGGTGGAGTCCAATCAAGGACGGCTTGAACTCGCTCGGGATTGACAGCAATACCCTTACCAGAGATTACATGGCCTAGATAGGTCACTTCTGGCAACCAAAATTCACACTTGGAGAATTTGGCATAAAGGCGATGCTCTCGAAGTTTCGTCAATACCAGCCTTAGATGTTCGGCATGTTCCTCTTCATTCTTGGAGTAGATGAGTATGTCATCGAGGTATACTATGACGAATTTATCCAAATACTCCATGAAGACCGAGTTCATTAACCGAGAGAAGGTGGCTGGGGCATTGGTTAAACCGAAGGACATAACGGTGTACTCGTATTGGCCATAACGAGTAACAAAGGCCGTTTTGGGAATGTCCCCGTTTCTGATTTTGATTTGATGGTAGCTGTCGGTGTCAAAACCGGCGGATCTCAGGTAGGGGGTCCCGAACTGTGTGTCTAGGCTGGATGGTAACAGGAGACAAGGGACACAATGTTTTACCCAGGTTCAGGCCCTCTTGATGAAGGTAAAACCCTACGTCCTGCTTGATTAATATTGATGATATGGGTAGTACAAGAGTAGATCTACCACGAGATCAAGGAGGCTAAACCCTAAAAGCTAGCCTATGGTATGATTGTTGTATGATGAAGTTGTCCTACGGACTAAAACCCTCTGGTTTATATAGACACCGGAGTGGGTTAGGGTTACACAAAGTCGGTTACAATGGTAGGAGATCTTGAATATCCGCATCGCCAAGCTTGCCTTCCACGCCAAGGAAAGTCCCATCCGAACATGGGACGGAGTCTTCAATCTTGTATCTTCATAGTCCTGGAGTTTGGCTGAAGGTATAGTCCGGCTACTCGAACACCCCCTAATCCAGGACTCCCTCAGTAGCCCCTGAACCAGGCTTCAATGACGACGAGTCCGGCGCGCAGATTGTCTTCGACATTGCAAGGTGGGTTCCTCCTCCAAATTCTTCATAAAAGTTTGTAAACACCAAGAGTAGTGTCCGGCTCTGCAAAATAAGCTTCCACGTATTGCCATAGAGAGAATAATATTAACACAAATCTAATCTGCTGACGTATTCCGCAGCGTGACATCACACTACGGCCAAGCCTTTATTCAAATCGTTTTCACTTCTCCGCCTCAGCGTGTTTTGCGAGGCGGTTTCCTTGGTACGTCTTGTCAAAGCAGAGATCGTGTCCCCTTTGTTTACGGGATTCTCGTTAATACGGACGTGGCTAACCCAACCGCGCCACTTATCACGGCGCTTGGGAGGCAAGCGAGTTTTACTAGGCTGGTGGGGACGCATAGTCGCATCCGCCCATATAAGGGGATACAGATCCACCTTTTTACCTACGCCTTCTTCCTCCTTTGCCTACCCATCTTCTGCGCACCCGAGCTCCAGCGCCCAAGCCCGCACTTCCTACCTCCACCCTCTCCAACAATGTCCGGAGCGGGAGGCAAGTGGATGGTCTCCTCCGTCACGGAGGGCCATGTCAAAAGGTTAAGGAAGGCCGGATACTTATCCAAAGACATCGTGCACCGGCTTCCTGAGGAGGGGCAGCTTCTCCCCACCCCAAGGCCCCATGAGAGGGTAGTATTTCTTCCCCACTTCCTCCGTGGACTGGGTTTTCCTCTCCACCCATTTGTCCGCGGGCTCATGTTCTACTATGGCCTAGATTTCCACGATCTGGCCCCGAACTTCATCCTCAATATCTCGGCGTTTATCGTCGTGTGCGAGGCTTTCCTCTGCATTCGCCCCCATTTTGGCCTCTGGCTCAAGACCTTCAACGTCAATCCAAAGGTGGTGCGCGGCAACCAGGCGGAGTGTGGAGGTGCCATGGCGGGCAAAATTGCCAACGTCCTATGGCTCGAATGCTCCTTTGTGGAGACCTTGAAGGGGTGGCAGTCAAGGTGGTTTTACATCACCGAGCCACATGATCCGAAGTGGATCACAACCCCTGAATTCCGATCCGGACCCCCTACGCGGCCCACATCCTGGAAGGAGACGAGCTTGTCGTGGGGCGACGAAGAAGAGTTGACCGGACTGCAAAAATGCATCCAGCCCATGGTGAACAAGCAGCTCAAACTTGTCAACGTAATCCAGGTCATGCTCGTCCGCCGGATCCTTCCGTGTCAAGAACGGGACTTCAATTTGTGGGAGTTCAACCCGGTGCAGCACCGAACTCTAAGCAGGCTCTTCGACACGATGTACGAAGATGTCTGGAGGGGGCTAACCAAAGGCGCCGAGGCTCCCACATCTGCCTCCGAAGACCACGGATTCAGCTCGCAGCGTCCTGCTGGCGAGGTAAGATATTTCCATCTTTTACAGGATGTTAAGTTTTTTCATAGTTTGACTCTATGCGGGATCTAAAATCCCTCACCTTTGACAGGATTGGCGGGAGAAGTCCGGACAGATTAACTGTCCGGCTCCCTTGGCCGAAGACCCAGCCCCTGCTCTCCTAGAGAAGCTGCTGGTTCCGGCACCTTATGTGGTGCCGAAGAAGAAGGCCAAGAAGAAGAAGGCCGCGGGGACTCGAAAGAGTTCCCGGCATATGGTGGTGTCGGACTCGTCGTCCGACGAGTCCGAGATGCACTCCTCCCATGAAGGCGAGGAGGAGGAAGAAGAAACCTCTCCCCCTCCAGCGGGGGAAGGAAAGAAGAGGGAGGCCTCCCCAGTAGGGGAGGCCGAGGGGTCCAAGAAGAGGAATACCCCTCCGCCGGACTACGTCCCCGACGCCGACGAGGACGAAGAGGAGTGGCCGGACAGGGCCAAGCGTCCGGCGTGATCGTAAGTGTTCGGATACCAGAGTAACTCGTGATATTCCTTTTGTTGCACAGCTTTCCCTAATGTCGGATATAATCATGCAGTCCGCCCAAGGACGGGCTCGACGAGTCATCGAGCGGCTCCCTGGATTCATCGGACGTGAATTCAGTTCCGCCTACTGCTTACCCCTGTGCTGCGGATGACGCCGAAGTGGCGTCGCGACAAGCTCCGGGGCGAGAGGAGGTGGTCCAGGAGGAGCCGCGAGGCAACCTCCCAGACTCCAGGAGTGAAGGGGACAAGACCCCCCTTGGCTCCAAGTCCGGTTTTAAACCGAACACTACGCCAGAATCATCAACGGTTCCGGACCGCGGTAGGCGAACTCCTGCCAAGAGGAGCAAGCCTACTGAGCCGGCGTCCTCCGTCCAGCCGGAGGCGCCGGACAATCTGCTGGAGGAGCTTAAGGGCGCCTCCATCGACGAGGAGCACCATGCCATCATGAGTACGGTGATCCAGAAGGTTCGGTCCGCCAAAAGCGGACTGACTGAAGCTTGTGCTAGCCTTCTAACAGGCTTCGAGGTAAGTAAAAATATGTAAAAATATTACCGTATGGACAGTAGCCCCTGATGCTCTATTTGGCGTTCAGAAAGAAAAGCCGAATAGAGGATCTATTAAATATCGCAGGAGTCTAACTAAAAAGGAGTCAATATACGTATGCAGGCTTCGCTGCTGGCCACTGCCGCACTGACTGCGGAGGTGGGTGTCCTGAAGCAGGGCCTCGAGCGGACCGAGCAAGAGCTCGGCCTTGCCAAACGGCAGCTTGAGGAGAAAGACGGTAAGAGATACCTTATAGAAAAAATGCCTATAGGGAGGCGCAATTGCAAAAAATGACAGGAGTATACTGCTTATTGTAGGGGCCACAACTGAGGTGGCGACCCTCAAGCAGGCGCTGTCCAAGGCCGAGAAGAAAGCGGCCACGGAGTGCGCCGAGCGGGAGAAATTTGAGGCGCAGGTCGGCGAGGTGTGGCAAGAGCTTCAGGTTCTCATGCGAAAACATGAGAGTTTGGAGCTCGACTCGAAGACGCGAGCGTCCGAGCTTGCTGCGGCCCTTAAAACTGCCAAATCTGCCAAGGCCGAAGCCCAGAAGGCCCTCCAGGAATTGGATGCGGTGAAAAAGATAGCGGCGGGTAAGGCATTCTATATGCAAAGCAGACATATAAAAGTAAACTACCTGTTACTTACCCGAATCTGGAGCTCTCTAGGGGCATTCACAGATCTTCCCTGCAGCGTATCCGATGCCGCCGCATTCTACCGAGCCGAGGAAGGCAGCTCGACGGAGAAGGTGTTCTGGTCTCAGTACGCTGAGGCCGGACACCCTGTGCCCTTGAGAGACCAGCTGAAGCAGCTGGTCGAGCTCCACAAGGCGGCCGAACAGGCCCTGAAGGGCTTCATAGTTTGGCTGTGGCCTAGAGAGGCCCTGCCTGGGAGCTACTTCGGGCTGGTGCGGCGACTGGTGGAGGCTTGTCCAAGGCTCGAGGTCATCAAGCGCTCTGTCTGCATCGAAGGTGCCCGTAGGGCCCTTGCCCGTGCAAAGGTGCATTGGGGTAAGCTGGACGGTGAGAAGCTTGTGAAGGACGGGCCACCGCTGGGGAAGGAGCATCGCAAGCCCGAGAACTATTACAAGGATGTTCTTGCTGGTGCCTGCCTTGTGGCGGATGAATGTACCAAGGATGTAATTTTTGAATGAACTCGCTCGTGTTATCCTGTGCGCTGAAAACTTGTTCATATGCGCTAAGCAATGCTTGAATTTAAATACTTTTTGTGCGGCCGTTTATCAAAAAATTGAGAGATGGCCAGTCGTCGGCTTCTGCCCCCATGCCACTAGTGCTAGGGTGTTCGGGATAAACCTGAGCGCTCTTTTTCCCATGATTGGGTCCGTCGAGGGAGGCAGTCAGCACAACGAACAAGGCAATCGGACTATAATGCTTGAACACTCTCACTTAGCCATAGAACTCTATAATTTTAAATTTCGGCGAAGCCCCTAGTATTCGGAAGACCAAGTTCGGGGCGCTATCCACGCCTTGGCCGGACAAAGCCGGTTCCTCGCTCGAAGCGGCATAAGCCTTTAAGGACTTGAAAAACCTCTCGAACAGTGACCGGTCTCTCGCCTCATCATGACAGTCAGTTTTAGCTTTCTCCACTGAGGTGCTCGTCCCAGCTCAACTGGGGCACAATCGCAGTGGTTCTCCTAGTGCTACCTTAGCCGATATAGCGGAACGTAAGGCACCAAAACATAGGAGCCGGGCAAACCCAACTATTGACCCAGATCATGATTCGGAGCCGATGCATATAGTGTTATAAGTTCGGGGTGCTGCACTTGTGAAAGTGGACGGACTTCTCACGCCATATTGATGGGTACTGAAGCCCCTGGCGTATTTTGCCGTACCACAGTGTACGGATGCCGCATGTTATTAATAAACATATATATAAAAAGAGGGTAATGCAAAAAATAGACAAAAAGCTATGCATTGTTTATAGAAAGGCTGCTATGAAAGTGAAACGATACAAATAGTGCGATAAGTAAAATAAATTGGACTATTTAACATGTCCTGGCCAGGGGCAGGCCGCGGAATTGTATTAAAAACAGGTATACTGTTCGCAATAGAGACCACCTGGGAGTTCCATAATGCGGCGTGGCTTGTCTGCTTCCCTGGATCTTGCATCGTTTGTGCGGCAGTTGAATTGCCGAACGTGTCGTCCGAAGTATGGAGTCCTGAGAGTAAGAGAAAAAAAAGGAATCCGGCAGCCCCTGGTGCGGTTTAAGCCGTATTTCGGGCGTGCCGTGATAGTGCCCCTCCCCCTGTGCCCATGGTATTTCAAGAGCGTAGTTATGTACGTGAAGCGCTGGTTTCTCTATATCGCGAGGGCTAGGGTTGGGGCCGCATTGCTATGCTAGCTCGGAACGTGCTAGGCGGTCTTGTTGTAGGGTACTCCGGGCGCGCTTGACAGTGTCCGGCTTTTTGAAGGCCGAACTGGAGAACTGCCTAGAGAGGCTGCTTTGTACTTCTGCTGCGAGCGCTGTCATGTGCTCCTCCGTCCAGAGGGAGCGTTCAGTGTTCCCATTGACCGTGATTACTCCTCTAGGGCCTGGCATCTTGAGCTTGAGGTATGCATAGTGCGGTACCGCGTTGAATTTTGCGAATGCGGTTCGCCCGAGCAGTGCGTGATAGCCACTACGGAACGGGACTATGTCGAAGATTAACTCCTCACTTCGGAAGTTATCCGGAGATCCGAAGACCACTTCCAGTGTAACTAAGCCTGTACAGTTGGCTTCTACACCTGGTATGATGCCTTTAAAGGTCGTTTTGGTGGGCTTGATCCTCGAGGGATCTATGCCCATCGTTCGCACTGTATCCTGGTAAAGCAGGTTCAGGTTGCTGCCGCTGTCCATGAGGACTCTTGTGAGATGAAATCCATCAATGATTGGGTCTAGAACCAATGCGGCGAAGCCGCCGTGACGGATGCTAGTGGGGTGGTCCCTTCGATCAAAGGTGATCGGGCAGGAGGACCATGGGTTGAACTTTGGGGCGACCGGCTCCATCGCATATACGTCCCGTAACGCACGCTTCTGCTCCCTCTTGGGGATGTGGGTTGCGTATATCATGCTCACTATCCGCACTTGCGGGGGAAATCCCTTCTGTCCACTGTTGTTCGGCGGCCTGGGCTCCTCCTCGTCGTCGCTATGCAGCCCCTTGTCTTTGTTTTCGGCTCTTAACTTGCCTGCCTGCTTGAACACCCAACAATCCCTGTTGGTGTGATTGACTGGCTTTTCCGGGGTGCCATGTATCTGGCACAAGCGGTCAAGTATTCGGTCCAAACTGGACGGCCCCTGGGTTTTTCTTTTGAATGGCTATTTCCGTTGACCGGATTTGTAGCCTCGGAATCCGGCATTAACTGCCGTATCCTCGTTGCTGTCGCTGTTAACGCGGCACTTTTGTTTGTTCCGATGCGACCTGTCACTTTTGTCCTTGGTATTAGAATTATTAGTGTTCTCGGTTAAGTTGTTACTGCAAGCTAGCCAGCTGTCTTCTCCCGCGCAAAAGCGGGTCATGAGTGTCGTGAGGGCTGCCATAGATTTCGGCTTTTCCTGTCCCAGGTGCCGGGCCAGCCACTCATCCCGGATATTATGCTTGAAGGCCGCTAAGGCTTCTGCGTCCGGACAGTCGACTATCTGGTTTTTCTTTGTTAGGAACCATGTCCAGAATTTCCTGGCCGATTCTTGTGGCTGCTGAATTATGTGGCTTAGGTCATCGGCGTCCGGTGGTCGCACATAAGTGCCCTGGAAGTTGTGAAGGAATGCGGCTTCCAGGTCCTCCCAAGAACCGATTGAGTTTGCTGGCAAGCTGTTAAGCCAATGCCGGGCCGGCCCCTTAAGTTTGAGTGGGAGGTATTTGATGGCGTGTAGATCATCACCGCGGGCCATGTGGATATGAAGGAGATAATCCTCGATCCATACCGTAGGATCTATTGTGCCATCGTACGATTCGTTGTTTACGGGTTTGAAGCCCTCAGGGATTTTATGTTCCATTACTTTATCTGTGAAGCATAGTGGGTGTGCGGCGCCTCTGTATTGGGCTATATCACGACGCAGCTCGAAGGAGCTTTGTCTGTTCAGTTCGGCCCTACCGGATTCATTGCGTCCGGAGTGAGGATCACCGTCACGTGCCGTGGGGCGCCTGCGTGATCCGTAGATCGATCTTGTTTGCCTTGCCTTGTCCTCCAGGATGTCGCGCAGGTCAGGCGCATTTTCCCGTGCCTTAGTATACTTGACACGGTGCCGGGGCATGGCTTGAGTGGAGGGCCAAGAGGCCTCTCTGTCGCGGCCACGAGGTTGCCGGTCGGCCATGTCATGCGCTGGTGATGTAGGTTCTTCCTCCTCTAGTCGGGGTAGCAGCCTGCGCTTTGGGTAACTCTTGGAGGGGCGTTCGAGTTCATACTCTTCGGCCGCAAGGACTTTAGTCCATCTGTCAGCTAGCAAATCCTGATCAGCTCTAAGTTGTTGCCGCTTTTTCTTGAGGCTGCTTGCCGTGGCCATGAGCCTGCATTTAAAACGCTCTTGTTCGGCAAGATCCTCTGGCACGACGAACTCGTCGTCGTCGAGGCTTGCCTCGTCTTCGGAGGGAGGTGTATAATTATCGTCCTCAACCTCTTGGTCCGCCGCCCTCTCGTGAGGGCTGGCTTCTCTGTCCTCCTGTGCCGAATTTTGCTGGAGGGGGTGTTCTTCGGTGCTATCCGGAGTAGTATTATCTCCCGTGCCGGAGTCACCGTTTTTGCTTTGGCGGGATTTAGAGCGGCGCCGCTGACGCGGCGCTTGGGCTATTTCTTAGAGGTATCGTCCACCGCTGTTCCATCGCCATCTCCATCCTTTGGAGTGTCCACCATATATATGTCATATGATGTGGTGGCCTTCCAACGCCCTACAGGTGCTGGTTCTTGTTCGTCTCCTGCATCGTCGTCCATGCCGTCGGTGTCTTCGGAGTCGAAGTCAAGCATGTCGGTTAAGTCGTCGATAGTGGCTACGAAGTGGGTGGTGGGTGGGTTTTGAATTTCTTCACTGTCTGTATCCCAACCTTGCTGACCGTAGTCCGGCCAGGGCTCTCCTGATAAAGAGAGAGACTTTAGAGAATTCAGGATGTCGCCGAAGGGCGAGTGCTGAAAGATGTCTGCGGCGGTGAACTCCATTATCGGCGCCCAATCGGATTCGATCGGCGGGGGCGCGGGGGGCTCGGAGTTCGGAGAGGAATCCGGCTCCTCGGAGTTACAGGCCATGCGGAGTGAGGGGCTGGAGTTCGGCTCGATCGCCTCTAAGATCGTAGCCCCTGAGGCAGTGTCCAACCGCTGATCCTCGATTGGCGCAGTGGGCTCCGAATCAATGGTCGGAACCGATGCGTGTGCGGCCTCCAAGGCGCTGTTCGGCGGCAGAGCTATGTCATGCCCATCGAGACAGTGCGACACGCTTGGCTGTGGCTCGAATCCGTCAAAGATCAAGTCCCCGCGGATGTCAGCCATGTAGTTTAGGCTTCCAAACCCGACCTGATGGCCAGGGGCGTAACTTTTGATCTGCTCAAGGTGACCAAGCGAGTTGGCCCGCAGTGCGAAGCCGCCGAAGACGAAGATCTGTCCGGGGAGAAAAGTCTCACCCTGGACTGCATCGTGCTTGATGATCGAAGAAGCCATCGGGCTTGAAAGCGACGACACAGAGGAACTCTCAATGAAAGCACCAATGTCGGTGTCAAAACCGGCGGATCTCGGGTAGGGGGTCCCGAACTGTGCGTCTAGGCCGGATGGTAACAGGAGACAAGGGACACAATGTTTTACCCAGGTTTGGGCCCTCTTGATGGAGGTAAAACCCTACGTCCTGCTTGATTAATATTGATGATATGGGTAGTACAAGAGTAGATCTACCACGAGATCAAGGAGGCTAAACCCTAGAAGCTAGCCTATGGTATGATTGTTGTATGATGAAGTTGTCCTACGGACTAAAACCCTCCGGTTTATATAGACACCGGAGTGGGTTAGGGTTACACAAAGTCGGTTACAATGGTAGGAGATCTTGAATATCCGCATCACCAAGCTTGCCTTCCACGCCAAGGAAAGTCCCATCCGGACACGGGACGGAGTCTTCAATCTTGTATCTTCATAGTCCTGGAGTTCGGCTGAAGGTATAGTCCGGCTACCCGAACACCCCCTAATCCAGGACTCCCTCAGTAGCCCAACCTCAAATCCATCTTGGAAAAGACTGAGGATCCAACGAGCTGGTCATACAGATCGTTGATCCTGGGAAGAGGATACTTGTTCTTGATAGTGACCAAGTTGACAGGTCAGTAATCTACAACCATCCGATCCGTTCCATCCTTCTTCTTGACGAAGAGGACGGGGCAAGCCCAAGGAGAGGAACTAGGACGGATGAAACCATTTTTCAAGGACTCATCGAGTTGGTTCTTAAGCTCGGCTAGTTCTAAGGGTGCCATCTTATAGGGTCTTCTAGAAATTGGAACGGTTCCTGGAACAAGGTCTATCACAAACCTGACATCCCTGTCAGGTGGAACACCTGGCAGTTCTTTTGGAAATACATCCAGAAAGTCCCGGACTACTGGAATATCTTCAAGGTCTGGAAGGGGGTTGGCATTTAGGGAGTAAAGCTGGCGCTTGGCCACTCGAGTTAAGACATTGACTGTCTTGCCCGATGGGTGAGTAAGTTGAACGGTTCTAGTGGCACAATCAATCTTAGCATAATGAGCTAACATCCAGTCCATACCCAAGATGATGTTTATGTCCGAGGACTTGAGAGCTATTAAGGATGCAAGGAATACAAGTCTATCGACAAGAATTTCGTTCCCATGGCTTACTCTAGAGGTTTGCCATCTAGAGCCAGGGGTTTGAATTTCCATGGTAGTGGGCATGTCACAGAATGTTGTGTTATGCAATCGAGCATAGCTCTCAAATATGAATGAATGAGATGCTCCAGTATCGAAAAGAACAGATGCCGGATGGCAATTAACAAGGAGCGTACCAAGGACGACGTTAGGATCCTCATGAGCCTCCTCGGCTAAGACATAGTTGACATGGCCACGTGCAGTGGTGACCAGCTTGGCGTAGAATGTCTTTCCCGCTGGCTTACCACGACCAACGGATTTTCCAGACTAATTGGGGTTGTTGTTCTGGGGACACTCTCGACTATAGTGTCCCGGCTCTCCACACTTGAAACATGTCACAACATTGGGGTGTGGAACAGCATTAGCAGCGGGGCCACCATAGGGCTTGGACGGTGCAAACTACTGGTTGGGACGAGGCGCCTCAAAGGATGGCCTCGAAATGAACCTGGGTGGCAGTGCCGTGCTTGGAATCCACACCCGGCGCTTCTGAGATCCAGAGCCGGATGAAGAGCCAAAATCACGAGAGTGCTTGCGTGAAGTGTCATAGTTAGACTGGCCTGTCTCAGCACTGATGGATTTATTGACCAGCTTCTGAAAGGAGGTGCACTCGTGCAGACGAAGATCGCGGCGAAGCTCAGGGCTAAGTTTGCGGAACCTTGCCTACTTCTTAGCGTCGGTGGATACCTCTTCAGGAGCATATCGTGCCAGATTCCCAAATTCACGACTATATGCATCCATAGTCAGTCTTCCTTGGGTGAAATTGCAGAACTCTTCCCTCTTGCGATCTATGAAACCTTCCGGGATGTGATGCTCACGGAAAGCCTCACTGAATTCAGCCCAAGTAGTGATTTGGCCGACCGGGCGCATAGCCTCAAAGTTTTCCCACCAAAGGCTAGCAGGGCCTTCGAGGTGATAGGCAGCATAAGTAACCTTATCAGCTTCGGCTATGTTGCAGAACATAGCTTGTGTGTGATGTTGCGGAGCCAGTCATCCGCATCGAGGGGCTCGACGGAATGATTGAACTTTGGTGGGTACAACTTGATGAAATCATTGATTGACACCAAGTCATTTCGCTGATGGCGTGCAGTGTTCTGCTCAATCCGCTCCAGCAAGCGGTTAGTCTTACGCTTGTTTCTTTCCGCCTCCAGCATCACTTCGGCTAGAGAAGGCGGGTGAGGCAGATTTTCACCCCTAACTGCACTGGCTTCCCCCTGCTCCGGGGCAGCAGGGTTGCTGCGGGTGTTGACCATCCTAGGAGAAAACAAGACAACGGTTTAGATAAGGATGGCACAAACTTAGCAAGGAAGTGCATAATGTAATGGATAACATGGAATGCTAAGATGTGCATTGCACGACATGGTAATATAGAAACTGCCATATATATACCATTGGTCATACACACCGTACATAGTTTAGTACAAGCCCAGGCTAGAGTACAACTACGGTGAAAGACACTACATCTCATCGAAGGCATTCCAAGCTCCTATACATTATTTTTCTACACCTTCGGAGTGTGATACACACCAAGTTGTATCCCACGGTCACGCAGGACTGTGGAGAATACAACTACTACAATACTAGTGAAACTAGGGATGGCACCCGCAGGGTTTGGGTATGGGTGGAGCCACCCTATACCCTTACCCATCATCCCAAATCTTACCCATCACCCGTACCCATACCCGTTGATGGGTACAATTTTTTTCCATACCCGTCACCCATCAGGGTAAATAGGTACCCACGGGTAAAATTACCCAGATTTGCAACACATCAATTTGAGCATTACATAGTCATAGACAACAACTTTAACAATAATTTATAAACAACAGCACATCATGACATCAATGCATACTCGTTCATGGGCTAGCTATTGTGGTGCGGGGGCCTAACATGAATGCATGATGAGGTCTTGTTAGGGCTGTTGGATTTATGTACATGTAATATGTTTAATATATGGATGAATAATATATAAGGTCTATTTGTCAGAATATATGTGGGTACATGGGTACATGAGTATGGGTTATACTAAACCATACCCATACCCACTATATCCGATGGGTATGAAATTTTCCTATTTATGTACCCATGGCTATATTTTTGACCCACACCCTTGCCCTAATAGAGTTTTTACCCGCAGGGTACGCGGGTAATGGGTGCCCATTGCCATCCCTAAGTGAAACTACTACTAGCTCAGACGGCTCCGTAGTAATCCTCATAGAAGTCGCCACCAAGGCCTGGAAGTGGAACATGATCATCTGGGAACAGACGGTCCTGCGGAGCCTGCGGACCATAGGGACTCGGATGTGGCCTTGGTCCCACAGGTGGTGGCAGACGGGGACCACGAGGAGGGGTGATGCCTCCTACATCGCGCCACTCCATACAATCTGGCAATCCAGACCGTACAGGGTACAGGTCCCTCATGTCCATGTATCCTGCCTGCACCGCAGGTGCAAACCGAGTCAAAGTGGCCCAATGATCAGAACGAGTGTGGAAAAGCTCCATACGCAAGGCCCGATTTTCGCGGTCCATATCCTCGAGCATCTCGGCAGTGGTGCGGAGTAGTGACTCCTCATGTGTAGAGTCATAGTACAAGGCCTGATAGTACCCCTGTGCTCCGGGAAGTGAGGCTGGCATGTATCGGAAATAGGTGTTCTGTAGCAAGGCAGTCCTGGCTCGAATGATAGTCATCATTGAATAGGCTGCATCCTGCACCGACATCTCAATAGTGACCCCAAGTCCATAGGAACAGTGAAGGGGCTCAGTGGCTCCAGGATAAGAGGGATATATCCTGACGGTACAGAGGTACTGGCTCTGGTTGAAGTCTCTGAACTGCTCCTCGATGGTATATTCCGGATACCACCGATAGCCTGACTCAACCATCACTCGAACCAACATGGCCGTGTGGCCGGGCACATCAAGGCACCGGGTCAGACGAACCACTTGGTTCTGCGAACGGGTGGCCATCTGAAAGCACAGAATAATGCAAAGGCATTAGAATTTTCTAGGGGAAATCGGACAACATAACGGCTGTAAATGCTCAGAAAAAGATTTGAGACATCCACAACAGTTTGCAATACCACTCAACAACATCATACCAAGGTTCTGATTCAACTGGCAACATACTAAAAGTAGTAGAAATTGTTCTGAGGCTTGTAACGACAATCCTATAAGCTACTACGGATTAGTAACACGTGAACCTGATAGAAGAAGAGAGCCTAGTCCTTAACCCATGTTGAATGAGAAGAGAATGACTCAGATCAGAGGGCATAAGGTAAAGGAGTAAAAGAGCCTTACGTTCCCTCCCACAATCAATTCCCCTACATATAACTAAAGCATTTTAAGACTCGACATTGACCAGTTTGGCTCAACGAACCTACAGGCAGTCCGGCTCTGATGCCAACGCTGTCAGGACCCCGATTCCAAGTCACATAGATCTAGCTGGTAACACCTCATATCACATTGCGGCCTCACGCACGATATCCCCACGGGTGTCGCCTTACCATGGCCCGGGACCGTTTGCGCCTTTTGGCTCACGTATATGATAGTGTCGCTAGCATCCATATGACAGAGAACCCGAGCCGACATGGCTAGTCGTGAACCCAAAGCAGCACAGACCTATGGAGACAGGCATACATGAATCACATCGAGCATGTCGGTCATCAGCGAGTGAATCCGGGCTGTAGCACTGGACTAACAAGACTCCGGGGAACCCGGGCTGTAGCAGGCTAGGCAGGACTCCGGAAGTCACCGCGTGACATTTCCCCGAAGGGACAGACATAGGAACGAAGTGAAACACATGCCGGCCAGTCAAGTGCCCTGAGTAGTAGTGCTGGGCTAGCAGGACTCCGGTGAACCGGGCTGTAGCGGACTACTATGGCTCGAGGAGCACTAGACTACATTTCCCCATAAGAAAGGCTACCAAGGATAAACAACTAGATTGTCGGATCCCACACATACCAAGCATTTCAATCATACACACAATATGCTCGATATGTGCAAATACAACATGGCATCACAACAAAACTCTACAACTCAAGTACTTTATTTAAAGGCTCCAGAGAGCCATACATAACATGTTCATACAGGTAGGGGTCACATGACCCGACACTCAAGTCATACAAGCACATGCGGAAGCAAATAGTCTGAGTACAGACACTAGAAAGAAAGAAGGATTCTCGAAACTATTTGCAACTCCTGGATAGAGTACTAGGGTGATCAAGAAGCCGAGAGGGTCCATTGGTTTCGGGCCCAACGTATGGTAGTAACTGAATCTTAAATCACACATACAGATCTTAGTTCTTATGGACGGCCTCAATGAAACAACCCACCATGTACTCCTACATGTCCTCTCATCGATACCTTTACCAAATCATGTTCAACACATTCCTCACATTACCGACATAATCATTTCACTCTATCCCATCACCCAGATGAACCAGACCTGACACAACTCTAAGCATATATGGACGACCTCAATGAAACAACCCACCATGTACTCCTACATGTCCTCTCATCGATACCTTTACCAAATCATGTTCAACACATTCCTCACATTACCGACATAATCATTTCACTCTAGCCCATCACCCAGATGAACCAGACCTGACACAACTCTAAGCATAGCAGGCATAGCAAGGTAGGAAATGCAAACATGGCTCAATCAACTCCTACACATGCTAGTGGGTTTCATCTAGTTACTATGGCAATGACAGGTCATGCAGAGGATAAGGGTTCAACTACCGTAGCACACAACGGTTTGAAACGATGTTGTCTTAATGCAGTAAATGAGAGCAGAGGCGAGAACATGGGATTGTATCGATATGATCAATGGGGATGGTTGCCTGATGGAGTGGTAGTAGGGTACTGCCCTTCAGTTGGATACTCGGAGATATCCTCGGAGGCAGAACCTACCACGAAGGACACACAGAACATAATCAACACATGACAATATGCAACAATATGATGCATGCTAGGACATGGCAAAATTATGTGTCCTGCCTAATGCAATGTGAAACAAGTTGAAATGGGTCCATTTGAACCAAAGATTCAAATGGAAGTTAAAGTTCTTATGCAAAATAAGTGTGTTAGCTTGTTTCACCTAAACAGCAAGGTTAAATGGTTTGTCATGCATTAAACCATTACAGATGGATATATTGAATTTTTCTGATCATTTTTCATATATAATTTGTTTGATTTGGACCTATGGTTGATTTTCTATGATTTTTAGAAGTTTTGGTTATTTTCTGGAATTTCCTATATAAAAATAAATCCATAAAATGAATAATTGCGTCAGCACTGCGTCACTGTGACGCCAACGAGTCAAAGGCGCCAGGGCCAGTCAAACCTGACTGGTGGGCCCCGTCTGTCAGTGTCTCAGCTAACTAACATAATTAAGTTAGTACTAATTAACTGTCAGTGGGGCCTGGGCCCACATGTCAGTGACCTAAACTAACTAAAATTAGTTAACACTAATGCTAAACTAATTAACAAGCCGGCCCCACCTGTCATAGGCTCAGGGGGGAGTCAACCTGGGACCACACGGGTCAGGCGTGGTCAACTCGCCGGTCAGCGGGTCAAAGCCTGCCGGTGTTTAGCCCCCGGCGAGGCCAGACGTGGCGGCGCACTGCAGGATTTGCCCACAGGGCATCATTTGCTACGCGGAGAGCAGCTACGGGCAGCTGGTGCTCGCCCGCATCCAGCCGTGGTGATGGCTTGGTCGGGGAGTGGCCGAAGCATCGCCGACGACGAGCTTGGCGGAGGCCGAAGCTCAGGTCAGCTCGTGCGCGTGGCTGCAGTGGCCTAGGCGGCATGGAGCTAGCACCTACAACACCTACGCGATGCGGTGAGCATGCTGGACGTGCCAGCGGGACCGCTATGCGGCCGGAGCTACGTCGGCGACGAGCTCAGGCGGCGGTGCGTTCGGACGGAAAAGGCACGGCGGCTACAGAGCTCTAGTGACGAAGCGGAGAGAAGGGGGAGGAGCAGTAGCTCACTGGGAAGCCGCAGAGAAGATCAGCGTGCTCGGGGAAGGCTCGGTGCGGTCAGAACGGCGATGGGGATCTCAGCGGCCCAAGGTTGAAGACGACGGCGGCGGGGACGATGCAGGGGCTCCGGCATCGTGCGGCTTGGCTAGTCGACGTAGTCGATGATGGTGAACCGTCCGGACACGGTGAGAGGGCGCGGGGACGGCGTTGGACGTGGCTGCGGCGAGCGGCGGCGACGGTGACGTCTCGGGCGACATCGGGGAGGGCGAGAGAGAGGAACCAGAGGGAAGAGCGAATGTCTGCGGGGTCGGGGAGAGAGAGGGGGGTCGTCCCACGTCGACAGCTCGATGAGGGGAGCGGCGAGGCAACGGGCAGCTGCATGGCGCGCATGCTGTGCTCGCCGTCGAGCAGCTGCTTGCCTGCCTGGCCAAGCCAAGCAGTTTGCTGGAGCGTTGGCTGGGCTGGGCTGGCAGGTGGGCCTGCTGGGTGGGCGCCAGGTAAGCTTTTCTCCTTTTCTCTTTCCTATTTGTTTTCCTTTTCTATTTTTCTGTAACTTTAGGGCTTTATTAAAAATACTTAGGCACTTGCTAAAATCCTGAAAATAATTGTGGGCTCTGTTGGGATTATTCCTAACAGCCCTCACTTAACTCCAGAATTATTTGGGCATTTAAAATATTTTATAGCATTTAAATGCCCAAATTCAAATACTTATGATTTAATTCAAAGAATCCAGAATGTCCTAGAAAAGAGTGCACCATTTTTGCCAGGGGTTTTAACCCAATCTAGAAATGATGAACATTTTGTGAAGGGCATTTTGGGTTCATTGAAAATAATTTTAGTAAACCCTAGTTGTTTCCAGGGGGGTCGCTAGGGGTTCTGTCATCCCCATTTCATGTTTCTGTGGAAGTAGACATGATGCAACACTCTAATGCATGAACCAGCTAGGGTGTGACAACAAGATCGTATAAAGCTTATTTCCTCCCACACAATAAGTCATACATATTTAGAGAGCAATTTTTATTGCTTGCACCGATGACAACTTACTTGAAGGATCTTACTCAATCCATAGGTAGATATGGTGGACTCTCATGGCAAAACTGGGTTTAGGGGTATTTGGAAGCACAAGTAGTATCTCTACTTGGTGCAAAGAAATTGGCTAGCAAGAGAGGGAAAGGCAAGCTCAACATGTTGGATGATCCATGACAATATAATTTATCTCAGATGAAAGAAAACATAACCCATTACGTTGTCTTCCTGGTCCAACGTCAACTCTTTAGCATATCATACCTTAATGAGTGCTCACAATCATAAAAGATGTCCAAGATAGTATATTTATATGTGAACCTCTCTTTCTTTATTACTTCTTATTAATTGCAATGATGACCAAAACTATGTTTGTCAACTCTCAACAACTTTTATTCATCATACTCTTTATATGTGAGCTCATTACTCTCCATAAGATCCATATGGTCTCTTTATTTCTTTTTATTCTTCTCTTTTATTTTATTTAATTCCCTCAAGATCATTGCAAAATAAACAAGCCCTTGACTCAACACTAAACTTTATTATATATAGCTCATGAACTCGATTACATAGAAGGATCATAAAGCAAAACTCACAACTAGATCATACTAAAAATTTATTCTACTAGATCAAGATATTATCAAAAGGATCGAACTAAGAAAAATGGTAAAGGTAAAAGTGATGGTGATACGATACCGGGGCACTCCCCCAAGCTTGGCAGTTGCCAAGGGGAGTGCCCATACCAGATACTCAGTTCTTCTTTGTTGGTGAAGAAGGTGGAGTTGTTGATGATGTAGGCTTGTCGTCCCTCTTCCAAGGCATAGGCTCACCATCATAGAAGGATGATCAAGTCTCCTGAATCCTCAAATCTGTAACCAAACTCATCCTCTTGAATCTATATTCATACTCACAGTTTTGATTTTGCATGTCATAGATCTGGGCTTGGAGGTGCTCGATTTTCTCATGAAGCTTGAAGATGGCCTCCCCAATGTCCTTGACGTCCAGCTTGTGGTTGTTGGTGAACTCCGTGATCATAATGTGATTGGAGTCGAGTTCACGCTCCACCATCTCCTGACACTTAAAAACTTGTTGCTCCAATGCCTCGAGCCTTGCCTCCATGCTTCCGGTCCTCCTTGGTCCCTCAACATCGTGGATGTGCAAAAACCCCTCACGCATCTCAATGGCTTGAGGGTGTTGCAGCACCTCCGCGAGGTAGGGGTTGATGACCTTCTTGAAGAACTTGTCCTTGGGGCACTTGAAGACGACATGACGACCTAGATGTGTCAGAAAAACAGCTCGAAACAAAGACAAGAGATATTTGCGTGATACGGTGGTCAAAACCTTTGGGAGATTATATAATGAATTTTTACCGACCAAAAGAAGTATCGTGCAATAAAACGGAGTCTGGATAGCACACGAGGTGCCCAAGAGGCAGGGGGCGCGCCCAGGGGGGTAGGGCGCGCCTCCCACCCTCGTGTCCTTCCCGGACTGCTTCTTATTTTCCTATTTTTCTAAATATTCCAAAACAAAGAATATTGCCATTAGAACTATTTTGGAGTCGGTTTACTTACCGTACCACGTACCTATTCCTTTTCGGAGTCTGAAACGTTCCGGAAAGTGTCCCTTATGTATTCCTCCGGGGTTACGGTTTCAATAATATTAGTTTCAACATTTATGGGATTACCTGAGATATAATGTTTGATTCTTTGACCGTTCACCACCCTCGGATTTGTGCCGTTGAAGTTTTTGATTTTTATGGCACCGGAATGATAGACCTCCTAGATAACGTAAGGACCTTACCATTTAGAGAGAAGTTTGCCTACAAAAAATCTTAAACGAGAGTTGTATAGCAATACATAATCACACATTAAACTCACGCTTTTGTATCCTTTTGTCATGCCATCTTTTAACCTTTTCTTTAAACAATTTGGCATTTTCATAAGCTTGGGTTCTCCATTCATCAAGTGAGCTAATGTCAAAAAGCCTCTTCTCACCAGCAAGTTTGAAGTCATAGTTGAGCTCTTTAATAGCCCAATATGCCTTATGTTCTAATTCAAGAGGTAAGTGACATGCTTTACCATAAACCATTTTATACGGAGACATACCCATAGTATTTTTATATGCAGTTCTATAGGCCCACAATGCATCATCAAGTTTCTTGGACCAATTCTTTCTAGATCTATTAACAGTCTTTTGCAAAATTAATTTGAGCTCTCTGTTACTCAATTCTACTTAACCACTAGACTGTGGGTGATAAGGAGATGCAATTCTATGATTAACATCATACTTAGCAAGAATTTTACGAAAGGCACCATGAATAAAGTGTGAACCACCATCAGTCATTAAATATCTAGGGACTCCAAACCTCAGAAAAATAACTTCTTTAAGCATCTTAATAGAGGTGTTATGATCAGCACTACTAGTTGGAATAGCTTCTACCCACTTAGTAATGTAATCAACAACAACTAAAATATGTGTATACCCATTAGAGGAAGGGAATGGTCCCATATAATCAAATCCCCAAACATCAAATGGTTCAATAACAAGTGAATAATTCATAGGCATTTCTTGACGTCTACTAATATTACCAATTCTTTGACATTCATCACAAGACAAGACAAACTTACGGGCATCCTTGAAGAGAGTAGGCCAATAAAAACCAGATTGCAATACCTTGTGTGCAGTTCTATCTCCAGCATGGTGTCCTCCATAGGCTTCGGAGTGACACTTGCATAGGATCTGTTCCTGTTCATGCTCAGGTACACAACGTCTAATAATACCATCCACTCCTTCTTTATAAAGATGTGGGTCATCCCAAAAGTAATGTCTCAAATCATAAAAGATCTTTTTCTTTTGCTGGTATGTGAAACTAGGTGGTATAAATTTAGCAACAATATAATTAGAATAATCAGCATACCATGGAGCAGTACGAGAATCATTTATGACATTTAATTGTTCATCAGGAAAGCTATCATCAATAGGTAGTGGGTCATCAAGAACATTTTCTAACCTAGACAAGTTGTCTGCAACGGGGTTCTCAACTCCCTTTCTATCAATAATATGCAAATCAAATTCTTGTAGCAAGAGAACACATCTAATAAGTCTAGGTTTTGCATCTTTATTTCCCATAAGGTATTTAATAGCAGCACGATTAGTGTGAATAGTTACTTTAGAATCAACGATATAAGGTCTGAACTTATCACAAGCAAATACAACTACTAAGAATTCCTTTTCAGTAGTAGCATAATTTCTTTGGGCACCATCTAGGGTTTTACTAGAATATTGGATAACATTTAATTTCTTATCAACTCTTTGCCCTAGAACAACACCTACAACATAATCACTAGCATCACACATACTTTCAAAGGGTAAATTCCAATCAGGTGGCTGAACAATAGGTGCAGAAATCAATGCTTTCTTAAGTATTTCAAATGCTTCTACGCAACCATCATCAAAGACAAAAGGAATATCCTTTTGTAATAGATTAGTTAGAGGCCGAGAAATTTTTGAGAAGTCCTTAATGAACCTCCTATAAAAACCGGCATGACCAAGGAAACTTCTTATACCTTTGATGTCCTTGGGACACAACATCTTTTCAATAGCATCGACTTTAGGTTTATCAACTTCAATACCTCTTTCAGAAATTTTATGCCCCAAGACAATACCTTCATTAACAATAAAGTGGCACTTCTCCCAATTCAGAACAAGATTACTTTCTTCACATCTCTGCAAAACTCGATCAAGGTTGCTCAAGCAATCATCAAAAGAGGATCCATAAACAGAGAAATCGTCCATGAAAACCTCACAAATCTTTTCACAAAAGTCAGAGAATATAGCCATCATGCATCCTTTAAAGGTAGCAGGTGCATTACATAAACCAAAAGGCATACGTCTATAAGCAAAAGTACCAAAAGGGCATGTAAAAGTAGTCTTTGATTGATCTTTAGCCGACACAGGTATTTGAGAGAAACCAGAATAACCATCTAGAAAGCAATAGTGTGTATGTTTGCATAATATTTCTAGCATTTGATCAATAAAAGGTAAGGGGTAATGATCTTTCTTAGTAGATTTATTTAATTTACGGAAATCAATTACCATCCTATAACATGTGATAATTCTTTGTGGAATCAATTCATCTTTATCATTAGGAACAACAGTAATACCTCCCTTCTTAGGGACACTATGGACAGGACTTACCCACTCACTATCAGCAACGGGATAAATTATACCTGCCTCAAGGAGCTTTAATATTTCCTTTCTTACCACTTCTTTCATCTTAGGATTCAACCGTCGTTGGTGATCAATAACTGGTTTGGCGTCTTTCTCCAAATTTATTTTGTGTTGACATAGAGTGGGACTAATGCCATTAAGATCATCAAGAGTATATCCAATAGCAACACGGTGCTTCTTCAGAGTTTTCAATAATTTTTCTTCCTCCTTCTCTAAAAGGTTAGCACTAATAGTAACATGATATATCTTCTTTTCATCAAGCTAAGCATATTTAAGAGTATCAAGTAATGGTTTAAGCTCAAACACGGGATTGCCCTTGGGTGGAGGAGGATCCTCTAGGATTTCAACAGGCAAGTTGTGTTTCAGAATAGGTCCTTGTTTAAAGAATACTTCATCTATTTCCCTTCTTTCATTCACAAACATATCATTCTCATGGGCTAGCAAATATTGTTCTAAAGGATCATTAGGAGGAATGGCAATAGAAGCAAGACCAATAATTTCATCTTTACTAGGCAATTCCTCATCACGGGGTTGTCTACGAAATTTAGAGAAGTTAAACTCATGATACATATCACCCAAACCAATAGTAATAACATCCTTTTCGCAGTCTATCCTAGCATTAACAGTATTTAAGAAGGGTCTACCAAATATAATGGGACAAAAGCTATCTTGAGGGGAACCAAGAACAAGAAAATCAGCAGGATATTTAACCTTCCCACACAAGACTTCAACATATCTAACAATCCCAATTGGTGAAATAGTATCTCTATTATCAAGCTTAATGGTAACATCGATATCTTCTATCTCAGCTGGTGCAATATCATGCATAATTTCTTTGTATAAGGTATGCGGTATTGCACTAGCACTAGCACCCATATCACATAAGCCATGATAACAATGTCTCCTATTTTAACAGAAATAACAGGCATGCCTATAACATGTCTATGTTTATCCTTAGCACCGGGCTTAGCAATTCTAGCAGTTTCTTCACAGAAATAAATAACATGCCCATCAATATTATTGGCCAAGAGATCTTTAACCATAGCAATATTAGATTCAACTTTAATTTGCTCAGGGGGTTTGTGTGTCCTAATATTACTTTTGTTGACTACAGTTGAAACTTTAGCATGACCCTTTATTCTAACAGGGAAAGGTGGTTTCTCAACATAAGCAGTAGGTACAATAGGATCATTATAAGTGATAGTCTTTTCTTCAACTTTAATAGGTGCAACTACTTTTACTTCAATAGGAGGATTATATTTAAACCACTTCTCCTTAGGGAGATCAACATGAGTAGCATTCATAGAAAGAAGCTACTATCTTAGAGTCAAGTCCATATTTAGTGCTAAATTTACGGAAAACATCGGTATCCATAAAAGATTTAACACAATCAAACTTAGGTGTTATACCTGACTCCTTACCTTCGTCGAGATCCCAATCTTCAGAGTTGCATTTAATTCTCTCTAGTAAATTCCATTTGAATTCAAATAGTCTTCATCATAAAGGAACCAGTACAAGAAGTATCGAGCATGGAGTGATTGTTGTCAGAAAGTTGAGCATAATTTTTTTGAACAATCATTTCTCTTGAGAGCTCATGATTGGGGAATGAATATAACATTAACTTAAGCCTCCCCAAGCTTGAGCGATGCTTTCTCCTTCACGAGGCCAAAAATTATATATATAATTATGATCACGATGAACAAGATGCATAGGATAAAACCTCTGATGGAATTCCAATTTCAACCGTTTGTAGTCCCATGATCCCATATCATCACATAGCCTATACCATGTCAATGCATCTCCCTTCAAAGATAAAGGGAAGACCTTCTTCTTGATAACATCATCGGGCATACCTGCAAGCTTAAATAATCCACAAACTTCATCCACATAGATTAAGTGTAAGTCGGGATGTAATGTTCCATCTCCTGCAAAAGGATTAGCTAGCAGTTTCTCTATCATACCCGAAGGAATTTCAAGGTAAACATTTTCAGTAGGTTCAGTGGGTTGAGGAGCAACTATTTGCTCTACCGGTCGGGTTGAAGATACCCTGAACAAGCCCCTTAAAGGATTACTTTCCATACTAACAAGTGACAGTAAATTTCAGCACACTATATACATTTTTCCTTTCCAAATTCAACCTACCAAAGGCACTTCACTCCCTGGCAACGGCGCCACAAAAGAGTCTTGATGACCCACAAGTGTAGGGGATCTATCGTAGCCTTTTTGATTAGTAAGAGTGTCGAACCCAACGAGGAGTAGAAGGAAATGATAAGCAGTTTTCAGTAAGGTATTCTCTGCAAGCACTGAAATTATCGGTAACAGATAGTTTTGTGATAAGGTAATTTGTAACGAGTAGCAAGTAATAAAAGTAAATAAGGTGTAGCAAGATGGCCCAATCCTTTTTGTAGCAAAGGAAAAGCCTGGACAAACTCTTATATGAAGGAAAGCGCTCCCGAGGACACATGGGAATTATCATCAAGCTAGTTTTCATCATGTTCATATGTTTCACGTTCGGTACTTTGATAATTTGATATGTGGGTGGACTGGTGCTTGGGTACTGTCCTTACTTGGACAAGCATCCCACTTATGATTAACCCCCATTGCAAGCATCCGCAACTACAACAGAAGTATTAAGGTAAACCTAACCATAGCATGAAACATATGGATCCAAATCAGCCCCTTACGAAGCAACACATAAACTAGGGTTTAAGCTTGTGTCACTCTAGCAACCCATAATCTACTTATTACTTCCCAATGCCTCCCTCTAGGCCCAAACAATTGTGAAGTGTCATGTAGTCGACGTTCACATGACACCACTAGAGGGATGACAACATACATCTCATCAAAATATCGAACGAATACCAATTCACATGACTACTAATAGCAAGACTTCTCCCATGTCCTTAGGAACAAACGTAACTACTCACAAAGCATATTCATGTTCATAATTAGAGGGGTATTAATATGCATAATGGATCTGAACATATGATCTTCCACCAACTAAACCAACTAGCATCAACTACAAGGAGTAATCAACACTACTAGCAACCCATAGGTACCAATCTGAGGTTTGGATACAAAGATTGGATACAAGAGATGAACTAGGGTTTGAGAGGAGATGGTGCTGGTGAAGATATTGATGGAGATTGACCTCCTCCCGATGAGAGGATCGTTAGTGATGACGATGGTGATGATTTCCCCCTCCCGGAGGGAAGTTTCCCCGGCAGAACAGCTCCGCCAGAGCCCTAGATTGGTTCCACCTCGTGGCGGCGGAGTTTCGTCCCGTAAGCTTGCTTCTTATTTTTTCTTGGACGAAAGACCTCGTATAGCAGAAGATGGGCATCGGAGGGCCACCAGGGGGCCCATGAGGCAGGGGGCGCGCCTAGGGGGTAGGGCGCACCCCCACCCTCGTGGCTGGTGGGTGCCCCCCCTCTAGAACTTCTTGCGCTCAGTATTTTTTATATATTCTGGAAATAACCTCGGTGAAGTTTTATGACTTTTGGAGCTGTGCCGGATAGGTCTCTAATATTTGCTCCTTTTCCAGCCCAGAATCCCAGCTGTCGGCATTCTCCCTCTTCATGTAAACCTTGTAAAATAAGACAGAATAGGCATAAGTAATGTGACATAATGTGTAATAACAGCCCATAATGCAATAAATATCGATATAAAAGCATGATGCAAAATGGACGTATCAATATCTTGAGTCATGTATTGTAAGTTTGTTGCTAGTATTGGTGAAATTGAGCTGGACACGGTAATATTTCAACATCACACAGTGTGTAGTACTGAAATAAACAAGGCATGAACATGCTTAATACATCAACCATACAAATCATAGCCGTTGCAAGTGGTATTGGTAAGATTTAGCTGGTCAGATCTTACCTGTTAAGTCCTAGGGGGTAGTCGCTGGGGGACTTCATCTGGGCCAGAGCCTGCACCATGTTGGCGGCGGCGGAGGCGAGGTGTTCCTCTGGGTCGACACACATAGCGGCCATCGCGCCATGGACCGCCACCAGCTCCTAGTGGTGGTGGTGGTGGTGGTGGTGGGGGATTTGGAGGCATGAGGATGTTTCGCAGGCGCCATTTAAGCAATCAGGCCGGGGACGTGATAGAGATCGGTGGGTTACCTGACTGGATCCAAGCAGAACGTAGATGTGGTTGAAGCTGCGGTTGCGGCGGCGGCGGTTTGAGATGCCGGTAGGGGGAGGCGCGAGGGAGGGGGTTACTGAGGGGAAGGGGATGTGGTTGGAGGAATAAATTCTGAAATCGTGCGCCTAATGAAAATTTTGGTGTGAAATTTGAAACTTGGGTGGGGGAAACACACAACGCAAATGAAGCGCGTAAAATACTCGTGTGCGAGAAAAAAGAAAGTTGGCAGATCCCGTCTCCAAGAAAATGTACACGTGTACTTGATTTTTTTGGTTCATGGTATGTCTAGTTTATTAGGAAATATCGCACAGGTAACTGACTTATGGATCATTAACGCAAAACACGTAGACGTGTACGACATATAAACCGTGTGTTTTGTGATCTTGTAATGATTAACGCAAAAAACACATACGTGCACACATGCTAATCAACGCTTAAATCCCTCAAATGATGCTCTTACCGACATTGTACGTTAATACTACAAACTTAAAGTACTACTGGTAATTTGCTCTAATACTACAAACTTAAACTACTTCTCACATGGTGTCATCAGGGCATGCTGGCCAGACGCCGGCATTCTCCTTCCCGGCCTTGTAGGTGGCAGCCCACCGTGCTTCGATCTCCGCCAAGCTCTCCTCACCACGGCGTGCGGCCTCTTTTTTCTTGTGGCGGTGGGAATCTCTTTTCTTTACTGCTTTCTACCTTTTCCGCTCCTTATGTGCGGCTTTGGCTGCCTCTAGATCCACCACCCATTCGGCCATGGCAGCCTCAAAGTCCGCCCATGTAACTGTCTGGCCGCCGGCGGCGATGAACTCGGTGCGGCGAGATGCCATCGCTTCCTTACCATGTGTGTGGTCGCGGGCGGTGAGGAACACGGCATGGCGGGATGCCATCGCTTCCTTACCCGTTACTGTGCGCTGCGGTGCCATGGACGACGTTTGGAGAGAGCTCTAGTACGGAGGGGCCGGGCAGCCGTACAATGCGGTGGTATTCAAGAGCTCAACCACAAACGACAACACAAATTTGGCTTCCCTTACAATTTTGCTTGTTCATTATTGCACACGGTTCATCTCCGTCGCTTCCGAAAATAGTGTCCGCTGAGCCTATTGTGTGTTGCGTTATGATTGGTCGGAACCCCAGCCACGCGGATCACACGTGGGCACCATTGGATGCGCCACAATCTAACGGCAATTCACGTCCCTCACCATCGGCGTCCTGGGAACGGGGGTCCCCAGACTTGCCTGCCTACGACCCACAGCGTGGCTCCACCAGCGGGCCTGTACGGCCCATCTTCATCAGCAAACACTCAATACCCACGCGAGGGGCCAAGCCTCGCGAGGTGGACGATGCAAGACCTCCTCGGGGGCGGCCTCACTAGGCTGGCTCGCAAAGGGCGGAGAGATCAAGGCGAGGGGCACCTCGTGAGGTTCCTGTGACGCAAGCCATGATGACCAAGGCTAGGCGGGTGCCAGCGCGTGGAGTGCCCTCGTTTGCTCTTTGGTTCTAAAGGGGCAGGTGCAGGCGAGGAGTCCCGAGGCATCAAGCAAAGGTTTCCATATCGGTGCAACAAGACCAAGACCAGCAGGACGGCTGGACGGAGGTCACCGTGGAGCCCAGGACGACGTCACCACCAGAGCCTTTGGCAGGCGAAGACCACCTTTTATACGGATAACTTGTACTAGTTGTCTCCCTTCAAATTTGGCTGTTGTTGGATCCCTTCCCGCCAACATTTGGGAAGAGGACCAATGCCTCTATAAATAGGACTAACCACCACAGTAGGAGGCAACTCATCTGGGATCGGATCCATTCCATCCTCAACCACACAAGCTCATCGAGCCCAAGAACACCTCTCCTCAGGAGGCCGTTCTTCCCTTGTACTTGTTCATCCTCAGCCCAAGAGGCAATCCACCACGCCACGCTGGAGTAGGGTATTACACCATATCGGTGACCCGAACTAGTATAAACCCTGTGTCCTTTGTTCGTCGAGTTCTGTGAGCTAGGCTTTTTAGATTGTTGCGAGAGCGTGAGCTAGGGGGAAGGAGAGATCTTTGTGCGCACCCCAGTGTTCGAACCTTAAGGGTTTTGCCGGAACCCAAAATCCGACATTTGGCGCGCTAGGTAGGGGTGCGCTGAAGCTTTCCTTTCGTCGATCCATGTTCCGTGACTCCACCACGTCCATGTCAGATGCTCACCGAGCTCGCGCCGAGCGCCGAGCCGCCCTGGCTGTTCGCGTCGCCCAGCCAGCGCCCGTTGGCGGACCTCCCCGCCGTTCTCCATCACCTGTTGCCAACGCCGCTACCGGCCTGGCAGCAAACGAGCAGCAAGCACCATCACTGCACCCCTCCGTGCGGTGGGACAGCCACACCGCCACCCCATCGCTGACTCCAGCTGGCTCATCGTCCCATGCTCGTCGCGCGCCCACGGACGCGCAGACCGCGCTGCTCATGGCACGCGAGCTCCTGCGCTACTGCTGATACATCTCCAACGTATCTATAATTTTTGATTGCTCCATGCTATATTATCTACTATTTTGGACATTATTGGGCTTTATTATCCACTTTTATATTATTTTTGGGACTAACCTATTAACCGGAGGCCCAGCCCAGAATTGCTGTTTTTTGCCTGTTTTAGGGTTTCGAAGAAACGGAATATCAAATGGAGTCCAAACGGAATGAAACATTCTAGAACATGATTTTCTCATCGAATACAACTCAGGAGACTTGGATCCTACGTCAAGACACGTAACAGGAGGCCACGAGGTAGGGGCGCACCCACCCCCAGGCGCGCCCTCCACCCTCGTGGGCCCCCTGTTGCTCCACCGACGTACTTCTTCCTCCTATATATACCCACGTACCCCCAAACGATCAGATACGGAGAAAAAACCCTAATTCCACCGCCGTAACTTTCTGTATCCATGAGATCCCATCTTGGGGCCTTTTCCGGAGCTCCGCCGGAGGGGGCATCGATCATGGAGGGCTTCTTCATCAACACCATAGCCCCTCCGATGAAGTGTGAGTAGTTTACCTCAGACCTACGGCTCCATAGTTAGTAGCTAGATGGCTTCTTCTCTCTTTTTGGATCTCAATACAATGTTTTCCCCCTCTCTTGTGGAGATCTATTCGATGTAATCTTCTTTTTGCGGTGTGTTTGTTGAGACCTATGAATTGTGGGTTTATGAACTAGTGAAACATATGGCCCCCGGGTCTATTCTCATCATATCAATCTCCATCACTTTAATCTTGCTTTGCTTTTTTACTTTGCTTTTACTTTTTACTTTGCATATTTATACCAAAAATACCAAAAATATTATATCTATCAGATCTCACTCTCGTAAGTGACCGTGAAGGGATTGACAATCCCTAATCGCGTTGGTTGCGAGTAGCTATCATTTTGTGCAGGTATGAGGGACTTGAGCGTGGCCTCCTACTGGATTGATACCTTGGTTCTCAAAAACTGAGGGAAATACTTACGCTACTCTGATGCATCATCCCTTCCTCTTCGGGGAAAACCAACACAAGCTCAAGACGTAGCAAGAAGGATTTCTGGCACCGTTGCCGGGGAGGTCTACGCAAAAGTCAACATACCAAGTACCCATCACATACCCTTATCTCCTGCATTACATTATTTGCCATTTGCCTCTCGTTTTCCTCTCCCCCACTTCACCCTTGTCGTTTTATTTGCCCTCTCTCTCTATCCTCCCTCTATTAGCCTCTTTTTTCCCGCTTGCTTTTTGTTTGCTTGTGTGTTAGTTTTTTTGCTTGTCATTATGGCTAGTTCTTTACCTTCTACCCCTATGTTTGAAATTGGGGATACTATTGTCGATAATAATTTTGATGCTCCTACTAAAGAACCCACTATCTCACATATAAAAAGATTCTGTGTTGGTAGTGGTAATATTATTGGAAAAGGAGTTATTCAAGATTTCTTTACTTGTGCCGGTGCTTTACCCTCTATGGGTAGTTCTATCCTTCATAGAACTAGTAGTCTTGTGGACGCTATTGCCATGCTTATAGTTGAACTTGAAAGGCAATTCATGCACATGCATCCTTCCATACAAAGGATTTTCCTAGAATTTTCTAATATTGAGCATTCTTTTGTTAAGCGTGCCGTTACTATCTTTTTGCCTCATGAGTTTTGATTCATAATAAAAGAGGCCAAATAAATCTTTGCGCATTATAGGGTGGACGCTTGCCATCCTCCCATAGAGGCCATCCTCTTTGATCAAGAAGAAATAATGCGTTTTCAATCTCTAGACTATGTTGCTTTCAATGAAAATCTTAGAAAAAGGGTGCCTACCAATGTTTTAGTTGATATAATTTCTAAACTTAATGATGATTTGGCTATTCGAAGTAATTAAATGGAATATTCTCTTGAATATAGGCTCACAAAGTTTTGTCAAAAGAATGCTTATAATGATGAATTGGTTGTGCAATATGAAGGACCGAAGGAGGAACCTATACCTCCCAAGGTTGATCTTGGAGACTTTTGTCCCAATAAATTTGGCACTTTTGATTACTTTTTCTTGCCTCAAAGAAAACTTGCTGCTGAACATAGAGAATATTAAATGAGTTTTAATAATCTATCTTACTATTATGGCAATACCTAGATCTATTCTTGCTTGTTATGCCTAGCTAGGGGCGTTAAACGATAGCGCTTGTTGGGAGGCAACCCAATTTTATTTTTATTCCTTGCTTTTTTCTCCTGTTTAGTAAAAAATAAATTATCTAGCCTCTGTTTTGGTTGTGTTTTTTGTGTTTAATTAGTTTTTGTGCCAAGTAGAACCGTTGGGAAGACTTGGGGAAAGTCTTGTTGAACTTGCTGTAAAAAACAGAAACTTTAGCACTCACGAGAACTGCTGTCATTTTTATTTGGAAAGTTATATTTAGTTAATTATTTTTTAAGGTGATTAATAGATAAATTACTCACGTCCAGCAATTTATTTTAGAATTTTTGGGGTTCCATATCTTGCGCTAGCTACATATTACTACAGACTGTTCTGTTTTTGACAGATTCTGTTTTTCATGTGTTGTTTGCTTATTTTGATGAATCTATGGCTAGTAAAATAGTTTATAAACCATAGAGAAGTTGGAATACAGTATATATAACACCCATATAAATAAATAATAAGTTAATTACAGTACCTTGAAGTGGTCTTTTGTTTTCTTTCGCTAACGGAGCTCACGAGATTTTCTACTTTAAGTTTTGTGTTGTGAAGTTTTCAAGTTTTGGGTAAAGATTTGATGGATTATGGAACAAGGAGTGGCAAGAGCCTAAGATTGGGGATGCCCATGGCACCCCCAAGATAATCTAAGGACACCTAAAAGCCAAATCTTGGGGATGCCCCGGAAGGCATCCCCTCTTTCGTCTACTTCTATCGACAACTTTACTTGGAGCTATATTTTTATTTACCACATGATATGTGTTTTGCTTGGAGCGTCTTGTATGATTTGAGTCTTTTCTTGTTAGTTTACCACAATCATCCTTGCTGTACACACCTTTTGAGAGAGCCATACATGATTTGGAATTTTTTAGAATACTCTATGTGCTTCGCTTATATCTTTTGAGTTATATAATTTTGCTCTAGTGCTTCACTTATATCTTTTAGAGCACGGTGGTGGATTTGTTTTATAGAAACTATTGATCTCTCATGCTTCACTTAGATTATTTTGAGAGTCTTAATAGCATGGTAATTTGCTTAAAATCCTAATATGCTTGGTATGCAAGATTAATAATAAAACTTTCTTATGAGTGTGTTGAATACTAAGAGAAGTTTGATGCTTGATGATTGTTTTGAGACATGGAGGTAATAATATCAAAGTCGTGCTAGTTGAGTAGTTGTGAAATTGATAAATACTTGTGTTGAGGTTTGCAAGTCCCGTAGCATGCACGTATGGTAAACATTATGCAACAAATTTGAAACATGAGGTGTTATTTGATTGTCTTCCTTATGAGTGTCGGTCGGGGACGAGCGATGGGCTTTTCCTACCAATCTATCCCCCTAGGAGCATGCGCGTAGTACCAAGGTTTTTGATGACGTGTAGATTTTTGCAATAAGTATGTGAATTCTTTATGACTAATGTTGAGTCCATGGATTATACGCACTCTCACCCTTCCATCCTTGCTAGCCTCTTCGGTATCGTGCATTGCCCTTTCTCACATTGAGAGTTGGCGCAAACTTCGCCAGTGCATCCAAACCCCGTGATATGATACACTCTTTCACAAATAAACCTCCTTATATCTTCCTCAAAATAGCCACCATACCTACCTATTATGGCATTTCCATAGCCATTCCGAGATATATTGCCATGCAACTTTCCATCATTCCGTTCATCATGACACATTCATCATTGTCATATTGCTTAGCATGGTCATGTAGTTGACATAGTATTTGTGGCAAAGCCACCATTCATAATTCTTTCATACATGTCACTCTTGGTCCATTGCGTATCCCGGTACACCGCCGGAGGCATTCATATAGAGTCATCTTTGTTCTAGTATCGAGTTGTAATCATTGAGTTGTAAATAAATAGAAGTGTGATGATCATCATTTTCTAGAGCATTGTCCTAAGTGAGGAATATAAAAAAGGAGGAAAGGCCATAAAAACAAAAGAGAAGGCCCCAAAAAAGAGAAAGGCCATAAAAAAGGAGAAAAGGCCCAAAAAAAGAGAAAAGAAAAAAATGAGAGAAAAAGAGAGAAGGGACAATGTTACTATCCTTTGCCACACTTGTGCTTCAAAGTAGCACCATGATCTTCATAATAGAGAGTCTCTCATGTTATCACTTTCATATACTAGTGGGAATTTTTCATTATAGAACTTGGCTTGTATATTCCAACAATGGGCCTCGTCAAGTGCCCTAGGTCTTCGTGAGCAAGCAAGTTGGATGCACACCCACTAGTTTCTTTTGTTGAGCTTTCATACATTTATAGCTCTAGTGCATCCGTCCCATGGCAATCCCTACTCCTTGCATTAACATCAACCGGTGGGCATCTCCATAGCCCATTGATTAGCCTCGTTGATGTGAGACTTCCTCCTTTTTTGTCTTCTCCACATAACCCCCCTCATTATATTCTATTCCACCTATAGTGCTATGTCCATGGCTTGCGCTCATACATTGCGTGAAAGTTTATAGGTTTGAGATTACTAAAGTATGAAACAATTTCTTGGCTTGTCATCGGGGTTGTGCATGATGATAGCATTCTTGTGTGACGAAAATGAAACATTACTAAACCATATGATTTTGTAGGGATGAACTTTCTTTGGCCAAGTTATTTTGAGAAGACATAATTGCTTAGTTAGTATGCTTGAAGTATTATCATTTTTATGTCAATATGAACTTTTGTCTTGAATCTTTCAGATCTGAATATTCATACCACAATTAAGAAGAATTACATTAAAATTATTCCAAGTAGCACTCCGCATCAAAAATTCTGTTTTTATCATTTACCTACTCGAGGACGAGCACGAATTAAGCTTGGGGATGCTTGATACATCTCCAATGTATCTATAATTTTTGATTGCTCCATGCTATATTATCTACTGTTTTGGACATTATTGGGCTTTATTATCCACTTTTATATTATTTTTGGGACTAACCTATTAACCGGAGGCCCAACCTAGAATTGCTATTTTTGCCTGTTTTAGGGTTTCGAAGAAAAGGAATATCAAACGGAGTCCAAACGGAATGAAACCTTCGGGAACGTGATTTTCTCATCGAATACAACTCAGGAGACTTGGACCCTACATCAAGACACGTAACAGGAGGCCACGAGGTAGGGGGCGCGCCCTCCACCCTTGTGGCCTCCCTGTTGCTCCACCGACGTACTTCTTCCTCCTATATATACCCATGTACCCCCAAACGATCAGATACGGAGCAAAAACCCTAATTCCACTGCCATAACTTTCTGTATCCACGAGATCCCATCTTGGGGCCTATTCCAGAGCTCCGCCGGAGGGGGCATCGATCACGGAGGGCTTCTTCATCAACACCATAGCCCCTCCGATGAAGTGTGAGTAGTTTACGTCAGACCTACGGTTCCATAGTTAGTAGCTAGGTGGCTTCTTATCTCTTTTTGGATCTCAATACAATGTCCCCCCCCCTCTCTTGTGGAGATCTATTCGATGTAATCTTCTTTTTGCGGTGTGTTTGTTGAGATCGATGAATTGTGGGTTTATGATCAAGTCTATCTATGAATAATATTTGAATCTTCTCTGAATTATTTTATGTATGATTGGTTATCTTTGCAAGTCTCTTTGAATTATCAGTTTGGTTTGGCCTACTAGATTGATCTTTCTTGCAATGGGAGAAGTGCTTAGCTTTGGGTTCAATCTTGTGGTGTCCTTTCCCGGTGACAGTAAGGGCAGCAAGGCACGTATTGTATTGTTGCCATCGAGGATAACAAGATGGGGTTTTCTTCATATTGCATGAGTCTATCCCTCTACATCATGTCATCTTGCTTAAGGCGTTACTCTGTTTTTAACTTAATACTCTAGATGCATGCTGGATAGCGGTCGATGAGTGGAGTAATAGTAGTAGATGCAGGCAGGAGTCGGTCTACTTGTCTCAGACGTGATGCCTATATACATGATTATACCTAGACATTCTCATAACTATGCTCAATTCTGTCAATTGCTCAACAGTAATTTGTTCACCCACCGTAGAATACTTATGCTCTTGAGAGAAGCCACTAGTGAAACCTATGGCCCCCGGGTCTATCTTTATCATATCAATCTCATACTACTTAGTTATTTACTTTGCCTTTATTTTACTTTGCATCTTTATCATAAAAATACCAAAAATATTATCTTATCATATCTATCAGATCTCACTCTCGTAAGTGGACAACCCCTATTTGCGTTGGTTGTGAGGATTTATTTGTTCTGTGCAAGTGCGAGAGACTCGCGCGTAGCCTCCTACTGGATTGATACCTTGGTTCTCAAAAACTGAGGTAAATACTTACGCTACTTTGCTGCATCATCCCTTCCTCTTCGGGAAAAACCAACGTAGTGCTAAAAGAGGTAGCAACCGCCTAGTCGACGACCTCTACAAGGACTGGCTAGACCGCATCACCGAGCTTGTCAGCGCTGCTGGGGGCTCTCCAACACCATCACTCTCGCTGCCTTGCACGCCTCCGGCCGCGGGAGACGTAGCCCATGGGGCGCCTCCGCCGCCCCTGCATCAATACGGCGCCCTCGCACCGAGACGCGTGGCACATGGAGCACCCCCGCCTCCTCCGCACCAAGAAGGCATCCTCGCCCCGAGACACGCGGTCCCACGATGCGATCCACCATGCCGCGTGCCCACGCACGAAGAAAGAAGCTGCCAAGAAGTTCCCTGGCCGCAGGAAAACGCTTCTGCACTCCCCGCACCACCACGTCAAGACCACGCGCCGTCTGCTGTGGCGGTGCGTGGGTACCAAGACCAGGCTCCTCCACCGCGACGGGCTCCGGTGACCACAGCAGGCTGCCGAGCCTTCACTCCCGAGCTGCGCACCGTCGTTTGGCCAGGCAAGTTCAAGATGGATCTGCCTCCGCGCTACGACGGCACCCCCAACCCCACTGAGTTCCTGCAGCTCTACGAGATGAGCATCAAGGTGGCCAACAGCGACGAGAAAGTCATGGCGAACTGGTTTCCCATGGCTCTCAAGGATGGCGCTCGCTCGTGGCTCCTGAACCTGCCCGCAGGATCAATCTCCTCCTAGGGTGAGATGCGCAACCGCTTCATCGCCAACTTCCAGGGCACTCGCGACCTCCCTTCGGCCGTAGGTGACCTGCTCCGCATCAAGCAACAGCCAAGAGACCCTACAGAAGTATGCCCAGCGCTTCAACAATGTTCGCCTCAAGATGAAGGAGGAGCTCACCATCCACGAGGAGCTGTGCACGGCTCTAGAGATGTTCAACATGGCGACCAAGTGCACAAGAGCTGAGGAAGGGCGTCTCTCCCTCCTCGAGCTCCCTACTGCCGACCCAGAAGAGAAGAAAGCCAAGGTCAAGGACGTGAAGCGCAAGGGAGTAGCCGTGCTCGTGGCGGAGCGGGACACGAAGCGCGTCCGGGACCATCCCGAGTCGTCCAAAAGTAGCCGTCCGTTCTGCGCCTTCCACAACGTACACAAACACATCACCAATGATTGTCAAGAGCTTAGGGCCATTCGAGATGGAAGCTTCGGTCGACGCCCCGAGCGCAACGACTGGGGCTATGGCCGCCGAGGAGGATGAAGTGGAGGACGCTGGGACGACCACGGCTCCCACCAGGAGTGGTGCGACCGGCCTCGTGAGGACCACTGACAGGATCAGCCTCGCTCAGGGCAATCCTGGCCTCCCTCTGCTGCCACCACCATCAAGAAGGAATGACGACCATCATCAGGACGAGGGGGGCTGGGGGCTTCCAGGAGCCACGCGCTATCGCCTGCATCTTGGGCGGAGCTCAGGCCCCAGCATCCCATCACGTCTTCAAACAGTTTGCTCGCGAGGTGAACGCAACTCTTCCCAGGCACGAGGCCACGCGCCCACTCATGTGGTCCAAGTACGCCATCACCTTTAGCTCGGCGGCCCAGCTCAAATGCGCGGCAACCGCCGGCGTCCTCCCGATGCTCTGTTCACCCGTCATCAGCAAAGTCCAAGTCACCAAGACCCTCATCGACGGCGGTGTGGGGCTCAGTGTCCTGTCCGTCGAGACGTTCGACAGCCTTCAAGTGCCCTACGGTCAGCTACATCCTATCAAGCCTTTCTCAGGAGTGACCGACGGCTCCACCACCCCGATAGGGCAGGTCCGCCTCCCTGTCACCTTCGGCCAATGCGACAACTACCGAACCGAGCTCATCGACTTCGACGTCGCCCACATCCGTCTGCCATACAACACCATCCTTGGGTACCCAGCATTAGCCAAGTTCATGGCAGTGACCCACCATGGCTACAACGTCCTCAAGATGCCAGGAAGCGGTGGAATCATCACAATCCCCTGCGAAGAAAGAGATGCGGTGTGCTCCCTGGAGCGCGCCTTCCAAGCCGCAGCAATCGAAGACCCCAACAACAAGGGCGTCCAGTACCCTCCTAAGGCCGTCCCCAAGAAGAAGAAGCAACTACTCTGCACAGGGCCTCAGGAGAGCGGCATCTTCAGCGGCGCCCCTCAGGATCGGCGCCCACACCTGGGCCGCCTCCCTCCCTCGCATAGGAAGGCGCGCCCGACGCCCTCCTCGGGCAAGGCTCGGGGGCTCTCTTCTGGAGGGCCTCAGACCTAGCCAACATCAGGAGGGAGGCACTCGGGCACCACGTGGAGGCGTGCTTCGCTACACGCTTCCCTCAAGAGAGCGTTGGGCGAGAAGCGCCCAGTGATCAGGAGTTCATCATCAAGGCTACCCAGGAGCTTCAAGAAGCAAGGACCATGCGCGACGACCGCCGCCCACCACCCGACGCAGCTCCCCATCCTGGCGAGGACGGCGGGCTGCGCATCTGCGTCGACATTCCAGGGCTCAACAGGGCCGCATCTCAGGAGCACTTCTGGCCTTCGCGTGCTGGCCGATGCGAGGGTCCACCTCACAGCTATGTTCGCATGCCGCTTGGCTCGCCGAACGCGGCTGTCTCCTACTAGCGTCATCTCTGGAGCATCCTGGCGGCTCAGGAGGCCAGGCATCACGCAGTCCGGGCGAGATGGTGATCGTCCTCAAGGAACCACCCAAGCCCCCAGAGCCTCTTGAGGCTCAGGGTTTTGGCGGCTCGTGAGGAGTGACCCTCCAACGGGCGTCATCAACTACTCCAACACTCCTTCGACAACGGAACCAGGTGACATTTTTCGGTTTACTCAGCTAGGAGCGTCCCTCGGGCTGCATCATTCCCAGGTCGCATGGGCCCGTCCCTGCGGCATGTATCCTTTCGCATTTTTAGATTACTCTACTGGGGGCACCCCTCGGGTTGCATCGTCCCCAGGCCGCTCGGGTCCATCCCAGTGGCATGCATCACTCTCGCGTTTATCCAAGCTAGCTTGTTCCATTGCATGAGTTATTTATAGTCATCGCTTGCTTGATTGTCACTCACCATGGCCGCCCGTGTCGTGGATCGGCCCCTTGCTCATCCCGCAAAGGGGCCTACTCATGCTGGCACGTCGCTTGTGCTCGGGTCCATCCCTGCAATGCTGACAAATCTGAGCGGTCGAGCTCTGGCTCGCGGCATGCCCGCGCATGTTACCTCACCAGGCCCTTAGTGCCTTCATCTTCTTGCGGAACGACTAGTGGCAGACCGGCAAGTGTGGCTGCAATTTGTATCCTTCCACGCGCTAACCTGCAGGAACCTCATGAGGGCGATAGTAGGCGGTGAAGGAAATATGCCCTAGAGGTAATAATAAAGTTGTTATTTATATTTCCTTATATCATGCTAAATGTTTATTATTCATGCTAGAATTGTATTAACCGGAAACTTAGCACATGTGTGAATACATAGACAAATAGAGTGTGCCTAGTATGCCTCTACTTGACTAGCTCGTTAATCAAAGACGGTTAAGTTTCCTAGCCATGGACATGTGTTGTCATTTGATGAACGGGATCACATCATTAGAGAATGATGTGATGGATAAGACCCATCCATTAGCTTAGCATAATGATCGTTCAGTTTTATTGCTACTGCTTTCTTCATGACTTATACATGGTCCTCTGACTATGACATTATGCAACTCCAGAATACCGGAGGAACACCTTGTGTGCTATCGAACGTGACAACGTAAATGGGTGATTATAAATATGCTCTACAGGTGTCTCCATTGGTGTTTGTTGAGTTGGCATAGATCGAGATTAGGATTTGTCACTCCGTCTATCGGAGAGGTATCTCTGGGCCCTCTCGGTAATGCACATCACTATAAGCCTTGTAAGCAATGTGACTAATGAGTTAGTTGCGGGATGATGCATTACGGAACGAGTAAAGAGACTTGCCGGTAACGAGATTGAACTAGGTATTGAGATACCGACGATCGAATCTCGGGCAAGTAACATACCGATGACAAAGGGAACAATGTATGTTGTTATGCGGTTTGACCGATAAAGATCTTCCTAGAATATGTAGGAACCAATATGAGCATCCAGGTTCCGCTATTGGTTATTGACCGGAGATGAGTCTCAGTCATGTCTACATAGTTCTCAAACCCGTAGGGTCCGCACGGTTAATGTTTGGTGACGATCGGTATTATGAGTTTATGTGTTTTGATGTACCAAAGGTTGTTCGGAGTCCCGGATGAGATCAGGGACATGATGAGGAGTCTCGAAATGTTCGAGACGTAAAGATTGATATATTGGAAGGCTATATTCGGACATAGGAAAGGTTCTGAGTGGTTCGGGTATTTATCGGAGTACCGGAGAGTTACGGGAATTCACCGGGGAGTATATGGGCCTTATTGGGCCTTAGGGGAAAGAGAGAAGGGAGGCTGCGTGCCACCCCAAGGCCTAGTCCGAATTGGACTAGGGGGAGGGGCGGCGCCCCCTCCTTCCTTCTCTTCTCTTTTCCCTTTCCTTCTCTCCTACCCCTACTACATGGAGGGGGGGGGGAATCCTACTCCCGGTGGGAGTAGGACTCCCTAGGGCGCGCCATAGTAGAGGGCCGACCATCCCCCTCCTCCACTCCTTTATATACGGGGAGGGGGCACCCCATGAACACACAAGTTGATCATTGATCCCTTAGCCGTGTGCGGTGCCCCCCTCCACCATAATTCACCTCGGTCATATCGTTGTAGTGCTTAGGTGAAGCCTGCGCAGGTAGCTTCATCATCACCGGTCATCACGCCGTCGTGCTGACGAAGCTCTCCCTCGACACTCTGCTAGCTCATGAGTTCGTGGGACGTCACCGAGCCGAACGTGTGCAGATCGCGGAGGTGCCATATTTTTGGTACTAGGATCGGTCGGATCATGAAGACGTACGACTACATCAATCGCGTTGTCATAACGCTTCCGCTTACGGTCTACAAGGGTACGTGGACAACACTCTTCCCCTCTTGTTACTATGCATCACCATGATAGATCTTGCGTGTGCGTAGGATTCTTTTTGAAATTACCGCATTCCCCAACAGGCGGTACCACGAGCTCCCTCTTTTCCCATGCAATTCGCTTGTGCATTAAGGGGGGGGGGGCTCCTGAGCATCGCGACTCAGGAGCTCTTACTGGCTCTCCAGCCCTCACCCCCTGGCCTTGACCACGGCATCACGACCTGGCATACCAGCGGCGGCTGAGCTCGTTCGAGAGCCGGGACCCGAGGACGTAGAGCACACATAAGAGCGTGGGAAAGAGGGGAGGCTCGCACGGGCATAACCTGGCTACGTTATGGCCGTCGACGCACAAGGAGTCTGGCGCAGTACAAGGAATCGACTCTGGACCGCTAAGATACGTTTCGCACTTGGGTCGGCCAAGCGCTACGACATAGGATCCCCACCTGTTGCAACCTTGTTACGGCGACGTCGCCTCCCTTTCCTACCTTTAGGTAGCTGCTTGCACGCTAAAGGGGACATCTTGAGCATCATGCCTCAGGAGCTCTTACTAGACCTCGGGCCGCTCACCTCCTACCTTGACCATGGCATCGCGACCTGGCATACCAGCGACGACCGCAGCCTGCCTGGGGACTGGGACCTGTTGGCTTAGAGCACCAAGCTACCGCAAAGTTGGAAAGGGGAGACCGAGCCGAAGCAGGACATGCATTCATAAATCTTCATAATAAGGATGATATCAACAAAGGCACTACAGACCCTTTACACGCCCCCCACGGGGTTCATCTCGATTCCTTGCAGGGAACAAAAGAAGCAGGCTTCTAGGAGCCCTATCAACACGCGCCAATGCCGCCGACGCCCTCATCAACAGCGGGCCACAGGAGGCCGACGCTAACCCCATCCAGATCAGCGACGGCGACGGTCGGACACTGCAGCCACGCTCCGGGCACGGCGAGAGCTCGTGGGATCGCAGCTGTCGTCGCTCGTCTCCGGAGTCTCTTAGGGCTCGGGAGAGTCGCTGGACTTCCAAGCGCCGCCGTTGCTGCTGGAGGAACTCTGGCGAGGCCAACGGCAGGCCTGGCTCCTGCCGCTGCGACCCCCTCCAGGGCAGCAATCCAAGCAACAGCCTTCCTCGTCGAAGACCTTGAAGAACATCGCAGAGGCGCCATCGTACTCGAAGTGGATGGCGAGGGCGCCCCCCCGTGCAGCAAACTCGGGCGACCTCATCCCAGCCGCGGGTCATGAAGATCTTTCCCAGGGAGACGACCGTCGGTGTCAAAACCGGCAGATCTCGGGTAGGGGGTCCCGAACTGTGCGTCTAAGGATGGATGGTAATAGGAGACATGGGACACAATGTTTACCCAGGTTCGGGCCCTCTTGATGGAGGTAATACCCTACTTCCTGCTTGATTGACTTTGATGAGTATAGGGGTTACAAGAATTGATCTACCTCGAGATCATATGTTGTGGTCTAAACCCTACAGGTATGATGAGTAATGTCCTAATCATCTATTGACTAGCCTGGCCTCGGCTTATATAACATACCAGAGGCCTAGGATAACAAGAGTCCTAGTCGAATACGTTAGTGGAGAGGAGTCCTTGTCTTGATCACCATGTCTTGTGGAATCTTCCTCGTATATGTCATCAGCTGTCTGAACTGGCCCATGAGTAAATGACCATGGGGGTCCTCGGCCCAATCCAACTGATCGGGAGACGATGTGGTGAGTACCCCCTAGTCTAGGACACCATCAGTAGCCCCCTGAACCGGTCTTCAAGTTGGGAACGCTCCTCGGTTCTTCCGAACTGTTCTTCGTCTTCGGTCGTCAGTCTTGAAAACTGGTTCAACAAATCTTCCCATCTTCTATCTTGAGGATTGCCGAGCTAAATCTGAAGATCTACACGTCGGGTATCCAAGGAGCCCTTTAAGTCTTTGGCCTTTATCAATGCCTTGTTATTTTCATGCCACACCTCGGGTTTGAAGTTGTTCCCGGGCGGCAGTGCCCTCTTGCTTCCGAGCTCCAACGCCGGACTATATTCGAGGTATCTTTTGCAGACGAGCACCAACGCTGGACCACTTCCGAGCTCCAACGCCGGAGTATATCCGAGCTCCAACGCCGGATTATATCCAAGCTCCGACGCCGGACTATGTCCAAACTCCAACGCTGGACTATATCCGAGGTGTCATAGATCACCTTGGTTCAAAAAAGTTGAAGGAGTTTAGCCGAGCTTAATGCCAGAAATGCCCTCTATGGAGCCAGCCACTTGCATCCGAGCTATATCCCGAAATGCGTTCGAGGTGGTTCAACTCCTCGGTCATGGGCTGCTTGTTTGCAGATTTTATTTGTTGTTAATATGTATAACCAGTAGACCTCAAGCTGTGTGTCGGTCTAAAACCCGAGATACACCTGAAGGATGACATAATACCGTTGATCCCAGTAGCCCCTGAGACTCAGGTTGATTCGCAAAATTGGCCTGAGGATCAAGTCCTAGCTCGACAGAATACTTCAGGACACAAAAAGCGGCGTGTTCAGTCCTCGAGACTCAGGTTGGGTGCGGCTGACCAACCTGAGGATCATAATCTCCTCGGAAAATGTATTGCACTTTAAAATTTTCTACATTGAATAGGCAATGCAGTAGCCCCCGAGACACTGGTCGGGTGGCAACACCAGATCATGGGATCGATGTGCCCCTTTAATATTTGTAAATAATAAGCCCGAAGCCCAGTAGCCCCTGAGCCTTAATGCGGGCACGGGTGGCCGAATTAAGGATCGATATCCATAGTAAACTCACAAATTATGTGTAATGACTCTATGTATCTAAGTACTTTACATCATTAATGCTCGGATCCGCATTGTACAAAACTTTGTTGACCGACCATCGGCTTCAACCTCTTCGGCCAGTAGCCAAGGAGTGTTTTCCTACTTTATAAAGCCGTTATAAGGGCAAAGATTTATGGAAAACAAGGCAATCCGTCCATATGGTTTTATAAACAAAGGTACACAGAGAGATATGTTATATTACGTTTTAACGTAGGAAACATCTTCCAAAGAAAATAGTCCCGCTATCGGTTCCTTTCTTTGGGTTGTCATGCTTATCATGATCATGAAACCTCACCTCCGATCAATGTGGGAGGAAAATATTGAGGATTTAGTTCGGGGAAAGTTCCCGAACTCTATGGTATTAATGAACCAAAATTTTCACTTCCGTCGTTGCCGACCAATGTGATCCTTTTAGATTGCTAGCTTTCAGCCTCACCCACTCTGAGGTACTTACTCGGATGACCCGGTAGTAACAATCACAGAGGTGCTCCCTTTACCACCTAGCCTAACAATCAGGAACATAGGGGGTAAGCACAGGAGCCAGGCAACCCAGCTTGGCCAAAATCTTAAGTCAAATTGATGCATATTTATGGCTTTATAACGATGATTATAGAAGGTAGCCCTCGTATATTAAATACAAATGACGATGATATGTTTATTTTGACTCTGTTGCGACCGTTTATCAGTTTAAAAGTGGCCCATCATCGGCTTCTACCCCTTTGTAGATACTATGCAGGGTGTCTCAGCAATAACAAGACAACCCTTAGTCGACGTCTCGGTGCCCGAAGGCGGTTGTGTAGCGGAAACGAGGCAATCAGATATGCGGGCTTTATAACTTTCACTTAGTCATAGGAGCTTAAAGTTGGGAGGCCAGTTACTAGCCACCAGTTAGTGTTCGGCGACAGCCGAGGTCAAGCCGTAAACATCTTGGCTAATGTTATGAACGGCCCGTTATTTAACACAGTCATCGGATCACTGACTAGTTTACGCTTATTGTCACAGTCAGTTTTTCGGCTTTCTCCACTGAGGTGCTTAACCATGCGATCTAGAAGCACAATCGCAGTGGTTCTCCCTTTGCACACCTAGCCGAACAAAGCGGAACGTAGGAGGCAAGCGCAGGAGCCGGACAACCCAACTATTGACCGAAGACACAATTCGAAACCGATGCATATTTAGCAATATCCAAGAATGTTTTTGCCGAATCTCTAAAGGTGTCTGGCGTTGCACTGTGAGACTTATGTTGGAAACACACAAATAGTTTAAAAGTGCCATAATCTTGGAAAACCAAAAAACGTCAGTAAAACTTGATGTCCGAATAAGATCAAGTGTTCGGTGCCAATCCGAAAATTGGAAAAAAGAAAAAAAATGTGCTTCTGCCATGCTTTAACATGACACATTCGATCTCAACACTTCAAGCGGGCCATCATACGGCTTCAAGCTCCTTATCCCAAAGGCGGAGTACTTCTTCGAGGCTAGTTTAGTGAACTAAACTCGAGCGACTTTTTAGAGAGAAGACAGGCTATGCGGCTATTGACCATACTCTCGAGTCGAAAAAGGAGCGGTAGAAAATGATTTTGCAACGACCAAGAAGAAGACACATTTACTATAAAACAACTCATATAAATTTTAAGAGCCCCCAAGTGACTTGGGTAAAAGAATTTTATGTATAATGATTGTATGTACCGATGTACTTATATCATATATGTGTTCACCCGAACTTTAAACGCGTCTTAACCGACCGTCGGCTTCTCCCTCTTCGGTCAAGGACCGAAAAGTGTCATGTACTCCACCTGTCGAAAGCATCGACGGTGTTTCCGATAACCAGGCAATTAGGCCATAAGGCTGTAACAGACAAAGCGCGCTCAGGAAACTTATGCTATATTACTGACGAAGTGTAAGAAGCATCTTCGAAGAAAATAGTACCTCCACCGATACCTTTCTTCGGTTGCTCATTATTACTATGAGACTTGTGCAATAGATTTTTTGTACTCATGAGTTCCGTTGTGTGCCGACCATTATTGAAAATAATAAGAGTGCTAGCTTTCAGCTTCACCCAGTCTGAGATACTAACTCGGATGACCCGGTAGTAACAATCACAGAGGTGCTCCCTTTACTGCCCAGCTGAACAATCGGGAACGTAGGGGTAAGCACAGGAGCCAGGCAACCCAGCTTGTGAAACACTTAAGTCAACATGGTGCATATTGTGGTGTAATACACGAACAAGGAACGAAGCCGTACAAGTATAATCATATGCAAGAGGAAAGGCTTCATAAAGGAATCCCCTAAATAAATGGGGTATTTGAATTTTTGTGTCACAAATAAAGTTTTGACAAGGAATTTTGTCACAAAAAACTTTTTGCCAAAAAGTATAATGCTTGGTCGAACCAAACAAAATTTAAAACTGAAAGTTTTTGAGCATGAAAGCGACTTAGCTAGTTAATGTGCTCAGTATTGATGACGCGGTCCAAGCTTACCGTGGGATGAGCTCCCAGCCCCCAAGCTGGTCTCGAGGTGGCAAAGCAAAGAGCTCGGCACTCCGAAGTGGCGACATAGCACGGCCGATACAGGCCGGCAGTGTGACGCCGAAGTACCCATCGTGGGTTAGTGAAGTGAGGACGAAGCCCCCAGTACAGCCGAGGTGACGTGGTATGTCTGTATGCCGAGGTGACAACACTGCCCGACCCGGATCCTTTACCTGTGCACAGAAACTAGTGCAAGCCGGAGATAATAGGAGTAATAAAAAAATTGTTGCATAATTAATAATTTATGCAAAGTGAGTATAAAAGAAATATAGCCCGTGTGCTGAACACTCGATGAGGTAGAGCTCTCTCAGCGATGCCGAAGTCCCTGAGGCAACCGAACATGTCGGTATGGCGATTCGACCAACAAGGTGATCACGCGAGCTGATTTATGCCGATTGGGACAACGACGTCGACTTGCCAAAGTGACCGCGTGACGCAGTCGAAGTCAATCACCTACACACATAAAATAGTGCGGTCCAAAAATGATAATTTCTTTTCACAAAAATAATTTATTGAAAGAGATGTGGCCTGGCGCCAAAGTCAATGTCGATGCAGGGCGTCGGCGTAACGCGGTGAATGTTGGGATCGTAGTAGAAATTTAAAATTTTCCACGCATCACCAAGATCAATCTATAGAGTAATCTAGCAAAGAGGGGAAGGGGAGTGCATCTACATACCCTTGTAGATTGCTAAGCGGAAGCGTTGCAAGAACGCGGATGAAGGAGTCGTACTCGTAGCGATTCAGATCGCGGTTGATTCCGATCTAAGCGCCGAACAACGGCGCCTCCGTGTTCAACACACGTGCAGCCCGGTGACGTCTCCTACGCCTTGATCCAGCAAGGGGAGAAGGAGAGGTTGGGGAAGACTCCTTCCAGCAGCAGCACGACGGCGTGGTGGTGGTGGAGGAGCACGGGACTCCAGCAGGGCTTCGCCAAGCACTACGAGAGACGAGGAGGGAGAGGGGTAGGGCTGCGCCAACAGGAAGATCGAATCGTGTGTTGGGCTGCCCCTTTGCCTCCACTATATATAGGGGGAGAGGGAGGGCTGCGCCCCCACTTAGGGTTCCCACCCCAAGGGGTGCGGCAGCCCTAGATCCCATCTAGGGTGGCGGCCACAAGGGGGAGAGGGGGAGGCGCACCTGGGGTGGGCCTTAGGGCCCATCTGCCCTAGGGTTTGACCCCCTCCCCTCTTGGAGGCGCCTTGGGCCTTGGTGGGAGGCGCCCCAGCCCACCTAGGGGCTGGTCCCTTCCCACTATTGGCCCATGTATGCCTCCGGGGCCCGTGGCCCCTCCCGGTGGACCCCCGGACCCCTCCGGTGGTCCCGGTACACTACTGGTGATGCCCGGAACACTTCCGGTGGCCAAAACCATACTTTGTATATATCAATCTTTACCTCCGGACCATTCCGGAACTCCTCGTGACGTCCGGGATCTCATCCGGGACTCCAAACAACATTTGATAACCGCATACATACTTTCCCTATAACCCTAGCGTCATCGAACCTTAAGTGTGTAGACCCTACGGGTTCGGGAGTCATGCAGACATGGCCGAGACAACTCTCCGGTCAATAACCAACAGCGGGATCTGGATACCCATGTTGGCTCCCACATGCTCCACGATGATCTCATTGGATGAACCACGATGTCAAGGATTGAATCAATCCCGTATACAATTCCCTTTGTCTATCGGTACGATACTTGCCCGAGATTCGATTGTTGGTATCCCGATACCTTGTTCAATCTCGTTACCGACAAGTATCTTTACTCGTTCCGTAACACATCATCCCGTGATCAACTCCTTGGTCACATTGTGCACATTATGATGATGTCCTACCGAGTGGGCCCAGAGATACCTCTCCGTTACACGGAGTGACAAATCCCAGTCTCGATTCGTGCCAACCCAACAGACACTTTCGGAGATACCCGTAGTGCACCTTTATAGCCACCCAGTTACGTTGTGACGTTTGGCACACCCAAAGCACTCCTACGGTATCCAGGAGTTGCACAATCTCATGGTCTAAGGAAATGATACTTGACATTAGAAAAGCTTTAGCATACGAACTACACGATCTTGTGCTAGGCTTAGGATTGGGTCTTGTCCATCACATCATTCTCCTAATGATGTGATCCCGTTATCAACGACATCCAATGTCCATGGTCAGGAAACCGTAACCATCTATTGATCAACGAGCTAGTCAACTAGAGGCTTACTAGGGACATGGTGTTGTCTATGTATCCACACATGTATCTGAGTTTCCTATCAATACAATTCTAGCATGGATAATAAAAGATTATCATGAACAAGGAAATATAATAATAACCAATTTATTATTGCCTCTAGGGCATATTTCCAACAGTCTACCACTTGCACTAGAGTCAATAATCTAGTTCACATCGCCATGTGATTAACACTCACAGGTCACATCGCCATGTGACCAACATCCAAGAGTCTACTAGACTCAATGATCTAGTTCACATCACTATGTCATTAACACTCAAAGAGTTCTGGGTTTGATCATGTTATGCTTGTGAGAGAGGTTGTAGTCAACAGGTCTTGCCATATTCAGATCCCTATGTATTTCGCAAAACTTTATGTCATATCGTAGATGCTGCTACCACATTCCACTTGGAGCTATTCCAAAATGTTGCTCCATTATACGTATCCGGTATCTCTACTCAGAGCTATCCGGATAGGTGTTAAGCTTGCATCGACGTAACTCTTTACATCGAACTCTTTATCACCTCCATAACCGAGAAACATTTCCTTATTCATCTAAGGATAATTTTGACCGCTATCTGGTGATCTACTCCTAGATCACCTTTGTACCCTCTTGCCATACATGTGGCAAGGCACACATCTGGTGCGTTACTCAGCATGGCATACTGTATAGAGCCTATGACAAAAGCATAGGGGAAGACCTTCGTCCTTCCTCTTTCTTCTGCCATGGTCAATCTTCGAGTCTTACTCAACTTCACACCTTACAACTCAGGCAAGAACCCCTTCTTTGACTGATCTATTTTGAACTCCTTCAAAAACATGTCAAGGTGTGCGTTCTTTGAAAGTATCATCAGGCGTTTTGATCTATCTCTATAGATCTTGATGCCCAATATGTAAGCAGCTTTATCCAGGTCTTCCTTTGAAAATTACTCTTCAAACAACCGTTTATGCTTTCCAGAAATTCTACATCATTTCGAATCAACAATATGTCATCCACATATACTTATCAGAAATGTTGTAGTGCTCCCACTCACTTTCTTGTAAATACAAGTTTCTAGCAAACATTGTATAAACCTAAAAGCTTTGATCATCCATCAAAGCATATATTCCGACTCCGAGACGCTTGCTCTAGTCCATAGAAGGATTGCTGGAGCCAGCATACCTTTTTAGCATCCTTAGGATCGACAAAACCTTTTATTGTATCACATACAACTTTTCTTACGAAAACTGGTAAGAAAACTTGTTTTGACATCCATCTGTCAGATTTCATAATCGAAAAATACAGCTAATGCTAACATGATTCCGACGGACTTAAGCATCGTAGTCAACTCCTTGAACTTGTGAAAAGACTCTTTCCCACAAGTCGAGCTTCATAGACGGTAACATTACCGCCCACGTCCGTCTTCTTCTTAAAGATCCATTTATCTCAATGGCTTGCCGATCATCGGGCAAGTCCACCAAAGTCCATACTTTGTTCTGATGCATGGATCCTATCTCGGATTTCATGGCTTCTAACCATTTGTCGGAATACGGGCCCACCATCACTTCTCCATAGCTCGTAGGTTCATTGTTGTCTAACAACATGATATCTAAGATAGGATTACCGTACCACTCAGGAGTAGTACATATCCTTGTCGACCTATGAGGTTCGATAGCAACTTGATCCGAAGCTTCATGATCACTATCATTAACTTCCTATTCAACAGACGTATGCGTCACAGAAAACATCTTTCTGTGTTGCATCACTCTCTGGTTGAAGTAAAGGTTTGACAACCTCATCAAGTTCTATCTTCCTCCCACTCAATTCTTTCGAGAGAAACTCCTTCTCGAGAAAGGACCCGTTCTTAGCGACAAACAATTTGCCCTTGGATCTGAGATAGAAGGTATACCCAACTGTCACCTTTGGGTATCCTATGAAGATGTGTTTGTCCGCTTTTGGGTTCGAGCTTCTCCGGCTAAAGCCTTAAGCATCGCAACCCCAAACATTAAGAAACGACAACTTTGGTTTCTTGCCAAACCAATTTTCATACAACGTCGTCTCAACGGACTTATATGGTGTCCTATCTAAAGTGAATGCAGCTGTCTCTGATGCATAACCTCAAAATAATAGCGGTAGATCGGTAAGAGACATCATAGATCGCACCATATCTCATAAGGTTCGATTATGACATCCGGACACACCATTACGCTGTGGTGTTCCAAGTGGCTTCAACTGCGAAACAATTCCACAATGTCTTAAGTGATTGCCAAACTCATAACTCAGAAAATCCCCTTTGATCAGATCGTAGGAACATGATCTTCTTGTTATGATGATTCTTAAATTCACTCTAAAAATCGCTTGAACTTTTCAAATGTTTCAGACTTGTGCTTCATTAAGTAAATATACCTATATCTACCCAAATCGTCAGTGAAGATGAGAAAATAGCGATATCCACCGCACGCTTCAATTCTCATTGGATCACACGCATCAGCATGCATGATTTCCAACAAGTCACTTGCCTGTTTCATTGTACCTGAAAACGGGGTCTTAGTCATCCTACCCATGAGGCATGGCTCGCATGTGTCAAGCGATTCAAAATCAAGTGACTCCAAACATCCATCGATATGAAGTTTCTTCATGCATCTTACGCCAATATGACCTAAGCAACAGTGCCACAATAAAGTGGTACTATCATTATTAACTCTACATCTTTTGGCGTGAACATGTGTATTACCACGACCGAGATTCAATGAACCATTCACATAGGGTGCATGACCATGAAAGGTATTATTCATGTAAACAGAATAACCATTATTCTCTAACTTAAATGAATAACCGTATTGCAATGAACATGATCTAATCATATTGATGCTCAACGTAGACACCTGATAACATTTATCCAAGTTCAATACTAATCCCGAAGGTAGATGGAGCGTGCGATGGTGATCTCATCAACTTTGGAAACACTTCCAACACACATCGTCACCTCGCCCTTAGCCAGTCTCCGTTTAGTCCGTAGCTTTTGCTTCAAGTCACAAATAATAGCAATTGAACCGGTATCCAATACCCAGGTGCTACCAGGAGTACTAGTGAGGTACACACTAATAACACGTATATACTTTGTTGAAGTTGCGAGCCTTCTTATCTACCATGCATTTGGGGTAATTCTGCTACCAGTGACCGTTCCCTTTACAATAGAAGCACTTAGTCTCGGGTTTAGGTTCAACCTTGGGTTCCTTCACTAGAGCGGCAACTGGTTTGCCATCCATGAAGTTTCCCTTCTAGCCCTTGCCCTTCTTGAAACCAGTGGTCTTGTTAAACCATCAACACTTGATGCTCCTTCTTGATTTCTACCTTTTGCGGTCTTAAGCACCGCGAATAGCTCCGGGATCAACTCCATCCCTTGCATGTCATAGTTCATCACGAAGATCTAGTAGCTTAGTGATAGTGTCTAGAGAACTCTATCAATCACTATCTTATCTGGAAGTTTAACTCCCACTTGATTTAAGTGATTGTAGCACCCAGACATTCTGAGCACATGCTCACTAGCTGAGCTATTCTCCTCCATCTTGTTGGCAAAAGAACTTGTCAGAGGTCTCACACCTCTCAACATGGGCATGCGCCTGAAATCCCAATTTCAGCTCTTGGAACATCTCATATGTTCTATGGCGTTCAAAACGTCATTGGAATCCCGATTCTAAGCCGTAAAGTATGGTGCACTAAACTATCAAGTAGTCATCAGGATGTGTCTGTCAGGTGTTCACAACATCCACAGACGACGTTGTAGGGGTTTGCACATCGAGCAGTGCATCAAAGACGTAAGCCTTCTGTGTAGCAGTGAGGACACTCCTCGGACTACAGACCTAGTCCGCATCATTGCTTACAATATCTTTCAACTTGGTCTTTCTCTAGGAACGTATTGAAACAGGGAGCTACAACGTGAGCTATACATCTACAACATATTTGCAAAGACAATTTAGACTATGTTCATGATAATTGAGTTCATCTAATCAAATTATTTAATGAACTCCCACTCAGATAGACATCCCTCTAGTCATCTAAGTGAAACAGGATCCAAATCGACTAGGCCGTGTCCGATCATCACGTGAGACGGACTAGTCATCAATGGTGAACATCTCATGTTGATCGTATCTTCTATACGACTCATGTTCGACCTTTCGGTCTTCCGTGTTCCGAGGCCATGTCTGTACATGCTAGGCTCGTCAAGTCAACCTAAGTGTTTCGCATGTGTTCCGAGGCCATGTCTATACATGCTAGGCTCGTCAACACCCGTTGTATTCGAACGTTAGAATCTATCACACCCGATCATCACGTGGTGCTTCGAAACAACGAACCTTCACAACGGTGCACAGTTAGGGGGAACACTTTTCTTGAAATTTTAGTGAGGGATCATCTTATTTAAGCTACCGTCGTTCTAAGCAAATAAGATGTAAAACATGATAAACATCACATGCAATCAAATAGTGACATGATATGGCCAATATCATTTTGCTCCTTTTGATCTCCATCTTCGGGGCTCCATGATCATCGTTGTCACCGGCATGACACCATGATCTCCATCATCGTGTCTTCTTGAAGTTCTCTTGTCATCTATTACTTCTACTACTATGGCTAACGCTTTAGCAATAAAGTAAAGTAATTACGTGACGTTTATGTTGACACACAGGTCATAAATAAATTAAGACAACTCCTATGGCTCCTGCCGGTTGTCATACTCATCGACATGCAAGTCGTGATTCCTATTACAAGAACATGATCAATCTCATACATCACATATATCATTCATCACATCCTTTTGGCCATATCACATCACAAGGCATATGCTGCAAAAACAAGTTAGACGTCCTCTAATTGTTGTTGCAAGTTTTTTACGTGGCTGCTATAGGTTTCTAGCAAGAACGTTTCCTACCTACGCCAAAACCACAACATGATATGCCAATTTCTATTTACCCTTCATAAGGACCCTTTTCATCGAATCTGATCCGACTAAAGTGGGAGAGACAGACACCCGCTAGCCACCTTATGAAACTAGTGCATGTCAGTAGGTGGAACCAGTCTCACGTAAGAGTACGTGTAAGGTCGGTCCGGGCCGCTTCATCCCACGATGCCGCCGAATCAAGATAAGACTAGTAACGACAAGTAAATTGACAAAATCGACGCCCACAACAACTTGTGTTCTACTCGTGCATAGAAACTACACATAGACCTAGCTCATGATGCCACTGTTGGGGATCGTAGTAGAAATTTAAAATTTTCTACGCATCACCAAGATCAATCTATGGAGTAATCTAGCAACGAGGGGAAGGGGAGTGCATCTACATACCCTTGTAGATCGCTAAGTGGAAGCATTGCAAGAACGCGGATGAAGGAGTCGTACTCGTAGCGATTCAGATCGCGGTTGATTCCAATCTGAGCGCCGAAGAACGGCGCCTCCGCGTTCAACACACGTGCAGCCCGGTGATGTCTCCTACGCCTTGATACAGCAAGGGGAGAAGGAGAGGTTGGGGAAGACTCTGTCCAGCAGCAGCACGACGGCGTGGTGGTGGTGGAGGAGCGCGGGACTCCAGCAGGGCTTCACCAAGCACTACGAGAGACGAGGAGGGAGAGGGGTAGGGCTGCGCCAACAGGGAGCTCGAATCGTGTGTTGGGCTGCCCCTTTGCCTCCACGATATATAGGGGGAGAGGGAGGGATGCGCACCCACCTAGGGTTCCCACCCCAAGGGGTGCGGCAGCCCTAGATCCCATCTAGGGTGCGGCCACAAGGGGGAGAGGGGGAGGCGCTCCTGGGGTGGGCCTTAGGGCCCATCTGCCCTAGGGTTTGACCCCCTCCCCTCTTGGAGGAGCCTTGGGCCTTGGTGGGAGGCGCCCCAGCCCACCTAGGGGCTGGTCCCTTCCAACTATTGGCCCATTTATGCCTCTGGGGCCCGTGGCCCCTCCCGGTGGACCCCCGAACCCCTCCGGTGGTCCCGGTACACTACCGGTGATGCCCGGAACACTTCCGGTGGGCAAAACCATACTTACTATATATCAATCTTTACCTCCGGACCATTCCGGAACTCCTTGTGATGTCCGGGATCTCATCCGGGACTCCAAACAACATTCGGTAAACACATACATACTTTCCCTATAACCCTAGCGTCATCGAACCTTAAGTGTGTAAACCCTACGGGTTCGGGAGTCATGCAGACATGGCCGAGACAACTCTCCGGTCAATAACCAACAGCGGGATCTGGATACCCATGTTGGCTCCCACATGCTCCATGATGATCTCATCGGATGAACCACGATGTCAAGGATTCAATCAACCCCATATACAATTCCCTTTGTCTATCGGTACGATACTTGCCCGAGATTCGATCATCGGTATCCCGATACCTTGTTCAATCTCGTTACCGAAAAGTCTCTTTACTTGTTCCGTAACACATGATCCCATGATCAACTCCTTGGTCACATTGTGCACATTGTGATGATGTCCTACCGAGTGGGCCCATAGATACCTCTTCGTTACACGGAGTGACAAATCCCAGTCTCGATTCGTGCCAACCCAAGAAACACTTTCAGAGATACCCATAGTGCACCTTTATAGCCACCTAGTTACGTTGTGACGTTTGGCACACCCAAAGCACTCCTACGGTATTCGGGAGTTGCACAATCTCATGGTCTAAGGAAATGATACTTGACATTAGAAAAGCTTTAGCATACAAACTACACGATCTTGTGCTAGGCTTAGGATTGGGTCTTGTCCATCACATCATTCTCCTAATGATGTGATCCCGTTATCAACGACATCCAATGTCCATGGTCAGGAAACCGTAACCATCTATTGATCAACGAGCTAGTCAACTAGAGGCTTACTAGGGACATGGTGTTGTCTATGTATCCACACATGTATCTGAGTTTCCTATCAATACAATTCTAGCATGGATAATAAACAATTATCATGAACAAGGAAATATAATAATAACCAATTTATTATTGCCTCTAGGGCATATTTCCAATAGTGAAGGCGTGGCAAAGCCTAAATTCACAGGCCGGTCTGAGTTTCGGATGCGGCATTCGCCGAACTGTATACGGAAACTATCATCGGGGCATCGCACTCGGCGTGTTGCAGCCATAATTCGAGGGGACCCCTCGGCGGCATCTCGGCGGAGAAAAACTGTGGGAAGCTAATCCAAGTGCGCGGAGGCATCACCGCCCACATCATGAGTTCGCGGGAGGAGCCCTCGGCGTGGGTTCCTGGGGCGACGGCGCACGCCACCACGGCGTGGCGACCACGACCGCAACGTGGACAGCGCTGGTCGCCGCCTCTGCCTCCAAAGCCCTCAGCCTGGGCATAAAAGGGCAGCGGATACCTGGGGGAGGACGCTCACACCAAGGCCTTGACACCTCCGGCCTCACTACTACGTCATGGCGGCGGGCCAGCCTCTTCTTCGGCGGAAGCGGCCCCCACTCGTCACGGGGGGATTTTCCCTTCTCTGCGGCTGAGAACCTCCGAATCAGCGCCATGGGTGTCGCTGCGAGCGATGAAGCAAGGGAGAAGAAGCGAGTAGAGTAGGAAGAGATGCGTGATGGGCCCCCTCCTCATTTGTAGCAGGAGAAGGCCAACCGGCGACCCCTATGATCACAGGTAATGATGGTTTTCTCTACATGCATCAGGGACTCATCAAGTCGGGCAGTTGCCGAGGCAGTATGGGGAAGCGGAGACGCCCATGTCCCGTCAGTCGCCACCCGTCAACCGAGGCCGCAAGCTGTTGGGGCCCGCGGCACTCCGCACTTGCCCCTTGGCTTCGCCTTCAAGCCAAGTTCGAGTGCGTCTTGGGCCCGGGGGCTACTGTCGGCGTCCTAGGAATGGGGGTCCCCAGACTTGCCTGCCTGCTGCCCACAGCGTGGCTCCACCATCGGGCCTGTATGACCCATCTTCACCAGAAAACACTCAAGACCCTCGAGAGGGGCCAAGCCTCGCGACGCGGATGACGCAAGACCTCCTCGGGGGCGGCCTCACTAGGCTGGCTCGCGAGGGGCGGAGAGATCAAGGCGAGGGGCACCTTGCGAGGTTCCTGTGACACAAGCCATGACGACCAAGGCCACGCGGGCACCAGGCGGGTGCCAGTGCGTGCAGTGTCCTCGTTTCCTCTTTGGTGCTAAAGGGGCAGGCGCAGGCGAGGAGTCCCGAGGCATCAGGCGAAGGTCTCCATATCGGTGCAACAAGACCAAGACCAGCATGACGGTAGGACGGAGGTCACTGTGGAGCCCAGGATGACGTCACCACCAGAGCCTTTGGCAGGCGAATACCACCTTTTGTCAGGATAACTTGTACTAGTTGTCTTCCTTCAAATTTGGCTGTTGTTGGATCCCTTCCCGCCTACATTTGGGAAGAGGACCAGGGCCTCTATAAATAGGACTAGCCACCACAGTAGGAGGCAGCTCATCTAGGATCAGATCCATTCCATCCTCAACCACACAAGCTCATCGAGCCCAAGAACACCTCTCCTCAGGAGGCTGTTCTTCCCTTGTACTTGTTCATCCTCATCCCAAGAGGCAATCCACCACACCACACTAGAGTAGGGTATTACACCACATCAGTGGCCCGAACCAGTATAAACCCTGTGTCCTTTGTTCGTCGAGTTCGGCGAGATAGGTTTTTTAGATCGTTGCGAGAGCGCGAGCTAGGGGGAAGGAGATATCTTTGTGCACACCCCAGTGTTCGAACCTTAAGGGTTTTGCCGAAACCCGAAATCCGACACTCACATCACACCCGTGCACCTATAGCTGGATTGGATTTATATGCGCTAAATGCCTACAAAATGCACATAATCCCCTAAATATGGTAAATGAGCCCGAAAAAATGCCAAATTTGAACATGGTGATTTGCAGGGTGTATGTTCGTTGTAGAAAAAAACTCCAGGGCAAAGAATGAAGAAAATTTGGATTCCCCTTCAATCTTGAGGATTTCCCTTTCGAAAGCATGGAACTTCCTCAGTGATGGTTCGATTTATGAAGGGCGTGCATGACAATATAAGCCATACCTTCTCAAATTTTACCAAGGCATGGTGAGGTCATACCATGGCACCATGCCAGGCGTCATGTTTTTAAGCATTTATTTCATTTTTTCTATTGTTGAAAACCCAACAAACAGACATTTGTGGTTGACTATTGCCACACATTTCATCGAAATATCTGTCCATTCCTTGTAAAAGGCATGAGAATTTACTAAATGGCACGAGCATGGTTTTCTAGGCCATTCTTGGGGACCCTTTCATGCATTGATTGTTTGAACTTGAATTATGCGCATTAATGCCTAGGAAATGCACAAAATCCCCTAAATATGGCAAATGAACTCGGAAAAGTGCCAAATTTGAACACGATGATTTGCAGGTTGTATGCTCATCATAGAAAAAAACTCGTGGACAAAGGAAAAAGAAAATTTGGATCCCCCTTCAATCTTGGTGATTTCCCCCTCAAAACCATGAAACTTCCTCGGTGATAGTTCGATTTATGAAAGGCGCGCATCACGACATAAGGAAAACATTCTCCAATTTTTTTACCAGGGCATGGTGAGGCCATACCATGGAACCACACTAGGTGTCATGTTTTCCAACCATGTGTTTCATTTTTTGTATAGTTGTTAACCGAGTAAACAACGCGTTTATGGTTGACTATTGCCACACATTTACTTGAAATATCTGCCCATTCCTTGTAAAAGGCATGAGAATGTGCTAAATAACACGAGCATGGTTTTCCAGACCATTCTTGTGCACCTTTTCATGCACCGATTGTTCGAATTTGAATTATGTCCATTAATGCCTAGAAAATGCACATAATCCCATAAATATGGTAAATGATCCCGCAAAAATGTCAAATTTGAACATGTTGCATTTGAGGCGGTATGTTGATCGTTGGAAAAAAACTGCATGACAAACTAGGACGGAAATTAGGATTCCCCTTCAATCTTGGGGATTTTCCCTCTCGAAAGCATGGAACTTCCTCGGTGATGGTTCGATTTATGAAGGGCGTGCATGATGACATAAGCCAAACCTTCTCAAATTTTTACCAGGGCATGGTGAGGTCATACCATGGCACCATGCAAGGTGTCATGTTTTTTAAGCATTTATTTCATTTTTTCTATAGTTGAAAACCCAACAAAAAGACATTTGTGGTTGACTATTGCCACACATTTCATCGAAATATATGTCCATTCCTTGTAAAAGGCATAAGAATTTACTAAATGGCATGAGCATGGTTTTCTAGGCCGTCCTTGTGGACCCTTTCATGCATCAATTGTTTGAACTTGAATTATGCGCATTAATGCCTAGGAAATGCACATAATCCCCTAAATATGGCAAATGAACCCGGAAAATTGCCAAATTTGAACACGGTGATTTGCAGGTTGTATGCTCATCATAGAAAAAACTCATGGACAAAGGAAAAAGGAAATTTGGATCCCCCTTCAATCTTGGTGATTTCCCCCTAGAAACCATGAAACTTCATCGGACGATGGTTTGTTTTATGAAAGGTGCGCATCACGACATAAGGAAAACATTCTCCAATTTTTACCAGGGCATGGTGAGGCTATACCAGGGCATGGTGAGGCCATACCATGGCATCACACCAGGCCTCATGTTTTCCAACCATGTGTTTCATTTTTTGTATAGCACGATCATGGTTTTTCAGACCGTTCTTGTGCACCTTTTCATCCACCGATTGTTCGAATTTGAATTATGTGCATAATTAATGCCTAGAAAATTCACACAATCCCCTAAATATGGTAAATGAGTTCGGAAAAATGTCAAATTTGAACACGTTTCATTTGAGGCGGTGTGTTGATCGTTGGAAAAAACCGAATGACAAACTAGGACGGAAATTTGGATTCCCCTTCAATCTTGGTGATTTCCCTTTCAAAAGCATTGAACTTCCTCGGTGATGGTTTGATTTATGAAGGGCGTGCATGACGACATAAATCAAACCTTCTCAGTTTTTAACCAGGGCACAGTGAGGCCATACCATGGCACCATGCCAGCTATCATGTTTTTCAAGCACATATTTCATTGTTCTATAGTTGATAACCCAGTAAATGACGCGTTTGTGGTTGACTATTGCCACACATTCCATTGCAATCTCTGCCCATTCCTTGTAAAAGGCTTGAGAAACTACTAAATACCACGAGTATGGTTTTTCCAGACCGTTCTTGTGCACCCTTTCATGCACCAATTGTTTGAATTTGAATTATGTGCATTGATGCCTACAAAATGCACATAATCCCCTAAATATTGTAAATGAACCCAGAAAAGTGTCAAATTTGAACATAGTGATTAGCAGGGTTTATGTTCATCATAGAAAAAAACTCATGGATGAAGGATAAAGGAAATTTGGATTCTCATTCAATCTCCGTGATTTACTATCGCACACGATTCATCTCTGTCGCCTCTACGAACCGTGTGTGTTCACTCACACATGCAAAAGGAAAAGAAAACCCTTGCCCACTTCGTCCCTACTCACTCACCGTGGACTCCTCCACAACTTTGCACCCTAAGCTCGACGGCTGTTGGCGGCGGGCGTAGGTCGCGCTCCAAACGGCACTGGATTTCGCCTCCACCGCTTTCCGCCGCCTATCTGCATCGACATTGTAGACTCTGGTCGACTGGGGTTTTCTACGGGATTGGGTCGGGGATTTTTCTCATGGAGAAGGTAATTAACTTAATTAGTGAAATATTCACTCATCTCTTATCGCAGTTCGTCCGTCGTTGTTAATCAACCGGCGGAAATCGCCGTGGAATCATTTTTGTTCTAGTTGATTCGTGGGTGTTCATTCATGTGTGCACAGTGCGAGCACAAATCGGGCAACTATGGTCGTGGCCAGTCGGAAACGAAGTTCTATGTCACCATTCCGGATGACTTCAGGGAGCGCTCGGTATGTTCAATCTCAACCTACCACGGTCGACATGGCCTAAATTTGTGAACATATACCATATGTTGCTGCATTATCTATATATTTGCACCAAATATTTGTTACATTATCTATTTTTAATTCTACATTTTTGTACTTTTCTTGCATCTATATATGGATATGTTCTATCAGTTACTCCCATATTTGCATCTTGCTCGGTTATTTCAATATATCTAATTTACGATCTTAATTTTCATTTCAAGCAGTACATCTCTTGCTTTGCAAGAATAGGAGTAGAAGGAAATCTTGGGTTACTTTGCTAATGACTCCCAGGATGTCATATTGACAACGCAACATGGATTTACAATGACGGTTAGCATAAAACTTGATAAAGATGGTCACTCCTATTTTAATGTGGACCTTTGGAGAAAAATGTCTAAGTGTTATGAACTGAAAGCTGGCAATAAAATTCTAGTGCATGCACCACAACCTGGTCTAATTAACATGGATGTTTACTTCCCCAACGTCATCAGCCGATCAAAGTCTGATCGAGGTTAGTGTCCTTTCAACTTTCTCAATGCTGTTATATTACTATTTAAGCAACCAATTGATCACTATTTAAGCAACCAATTGTGATATCATATTTTGACTCCGTTCCTAGGTAGTAACAAATTCTGTTTACCAATTTATGCGCACTATATATTCTTCTGCCATGTTCTGAATAAATAATACCTTTCCACCTGTTAAGCAGGATATGTTGGATGCATAGTGAACAATCTGTATGTTACTAAGCGTGCCAAATTTCACTGGAAGGACTTGAAGCATGTCATAAACTTTGTTGATAATCTGACAAAGATAGCACAACATATGAACGCTTGATTTTGGATGGGATTAATTAGACCTATGGTGCACACATTTAACAAGACCAATTGTGTGCACAAAGCACTGGTAAAAAGTCTTATTTTAATGTTGATGCTCATAAACTATATATATCTTCAACGATATGTTACAATTGTTTTTTATTCTACATGTCAACAGAAATTGCCCCCTGTAGCCGTTCCTGGTTCGATTTCCCGGCGTGGTCGAATTACACTTGTGCCTGCTAATAATGGCAAAGTGATTGCAAGGTACTGCATTTCCCGCAAAAATGGAACCATTCAAATAACAAGTTCTCGCTTCTCGTGGCAATGCATTGATGTCTACTACGCAACCTTCTTCTTGTAGACATTGTTGGGCCTGCAAGTGCACAGGTTTGTAGGACAGTAGCAAATTTCCCTCAAGTGGATGACCTAAGGTTTATCAATCCATAGGAGGCGTAGGATGAAGATGGTCTCTCTCAAGCAACCCTGCAACCAAATAACAAAGAGTCTCTTGTGTCCCCAACACACCCAATACAATGGTAAATTGTATAGGTGCACTAGTTCGGCGAAGAGATGGCGATACAAGTGCAAAATAGATAGTAGATATAGGTTTTTGTAAACTGAAAATATAAAAACAGCAAGGTAGCGAGTGGTAAAAGTGAGCGTAAACGGTATTGCAATGATAGGAAACAAGGCCTAGGGTTCATACTTTCACTAGTGCAAGTTCTCTCAACAATAATAACATAGATAGATCATATAACGAGCCCTCAACATGCAACAAAGAGTCACTCCGAAGCCACTAATAGCGGAGAACAAACGTAGAGATTATGGTAGGGTACGAAACCACCTCAAAGTTATTCTTTCAAATCAATCCGTTGGGCTATTCCTATAAGTGTCACAAACAACCCTGGAGTTTTTACTAGAATAACACCTTAAGATACAAATCAACCAAAACCCTAATTTCACCTAGATACTCCATTGTCACCTCAAGTATCCGTGGGAAAGATTATACGACATGCATCACACAATCTCAATTCATCTATTCAACCAACACAAAGAACCTCAAAGAGTGCCCCAAAGTTTCTACCAGAGAATCACGACGAAAACGTGTGCCAACCCCTATGCATAGGTTCCCAATGTCACGAAACCCGCAAGTTGGTCACCAAAACGTACATCAAGTGGCACGCGGTATCCCATTGTCACCACAGATATCCACGGCAAGACATACATCAAGTGTTCTCAAGTCTTTAAAGACTCAATCCGATAAAATTACTTCAAAGGGGAAACTAGATTCATTACAAGAGAGAAGAGGGGGGAAGAAACATCATAGGATCCAAATATAATAGCAAAGCTCGCGATACATCAAGATCGTATCATCTCAAGAACACGAGAGAGAGAGAGAGAGAGAGAGAGATCAAACACATAGCTACTGGTACATACCCTCAGCCCCGAGGGAAAACTACTCCCTCCTCGTCATGGAGATCGCCGGGATGATGAAGATGGCCACCGGTGATGGATCCCCCCTCCGGCAGGGTACCGGAAAGGGGTCCCGATTGGTTTTTGGTGGCTCTGGAGGCTTGCGGCGGCGGAACTCCCGATCTATCTTCTGTTTTGGAAGTTTTAGGGTACGACGGTATATATGGGTGAAAGGAGTACATCGATGGAGCTACGGGGGCCCCATGAGGCAGGGGGGCGCGCCCTGGGGGGGAGGGTGCGCCCCCCACACTCGTGAGCACCTCCCGTATCTTCTGACGTGGGGTCCAAGTCCATCAGGTGGGTTTCCTTCCAAAAATAACTTCTCCAGTTGATTTCGTTCCATTTTGACTCCGTATGATATTCCTTTTCCTCGAAACACTGAAATAGGCATAAAACAACAAATCTGGGCTGGGTCTCCGGTTAATAGGTTTGTCCCAAAAATAATATAGAAGTGGAAAATAAAGCCCAATATTGCCTAAAACAGTAGATAATATAGCATGGAGCAATCAAAAATTATAGATACGTTGGAGACGTATCAAGCATCCCCAAGCTTAATTCCTGCTCGTCCTCGAGTAGGTAAATGATAAAAAAGATAATTTTTGATGTGGAATGCTAGTTGGCATAATTTCATTGCAATTCTTCTTACTTGTGATATGAATATTCAGATCCGAAAGATTCAAGACAAAAGTTCATATTGACATAAAAACCCTGTTCAAGAATTCATTCGATTAACCAGTTAACCCGCCGATTAATCCCTACTCATAGGGTCCCCGAGTAGCCGATTACTCGATAAATCGTCTGATTAATTGATTAAATGGCCGATTAACTTGCCGATTAGCCTATTAATCCCCTACTCACCGGCCGACCGAGCAGCTACCAGTTAACGATTTCCTCAACAATGCATAAAAATAATAATACTTCAAGCATACTAACAAAGCAATCATGTCTTCTCAAAATAACATGGCCAAAGAAAGTTATCCCTACAAAATCATATAGTCTGGCTATGCTCCATCTTCCCCACACAAAATATTTAAATCATGCACAACCCCGATGACAAGCCAAGCAATTGTTTCATACTTTAACATTTTCAAAACTTTTTCATTCTTCACGCAATACATGAGCGTGAGCCATGGATATAACACTATATGTGGAATAGAATGGTGGTTGTGGAGAAGACAAAAAGAGGGAAGATAGTCTCACATCAACTAGGCATATCAACGGGCTATGAAGATGCCCATCAATAGATATCAATGTGAGTGAGTAGGGATTGCCATGCAACGGATGCACTAGAGCTATAAGTATATGAAAGCTCAACAAAAGAAACTAGTGGGTGTGCATCCAACTTGCTTGCTCACGAAGACCTAGGGCATTTTGAGGAAGCCCATCATTGGAATATACAAGCCAAGTTCTATAATAAAAAATTCCCACTAGTATATGAAAGTGACAAAATGAGAGACTCTCTATCATGAAGATCATGGAGCTACTTTGAAGCACAAGTGTGTTAAAAGGATAGTAGCATTGTCCCTTCTCTCTTTTTCTCTCATTTTTTTTATTTTTTTATTTTTTTGTTTGGGCCTTTTCTCTCTTTTTTATGGCCTCTTTTTTTCTCTTTTTTTTATTTTTTGTCCGGAGTCTCATCCCGACTTGTGGGGGAATCATAGTCTCCATCATCCTTTCCTCACTTGGGACAATGCTCTAATAATGATGATCATCACACTTTTATTTTTCTTACAACTCAACAATTACAACTCGATACTTAGAACAAAATATGACTCTATATGAATGCCTCCGGCGGTGTACCGAGATATGCAATGACTCATGAGTGACATGTATGAAAGAATTATGAACGGTGGCTTTGCCACAAATACGATGTCAACTACATGATCATGCTAGCAATATGACAATGATGGAGCGTGTCATAATAAACGGAACGGTGGAAAGTTGCATGGCAATATATCTCGGAATGGCTATGGAAATGCCATAATAGGTAGGTATGGTGGCTGTTTTGAGGAAGGTATATGGTGGGTGTATGATACTGGCGAAAGGTGCGCAGTACTAGAGAGGCTAGCAATGGTGGAAGGGTGAGAGTGCGTATGATCCATGGACTCAACATTAGTCATAAAGAACTCATATACTTATTGCAAAAATCTACAAGTTATCAAAGCAAAGTATTACGCGCATGCTCCTAGGGGGATAGATTGGTAGGAAAAGACCATCGCTCGTCCCCGACCGCCACTCATAAGGAAGACAATCAATAAATAAATCATGCTCCGAGTTCATCACATAACGGTTCACCATACATGCATGCTACGGGAATCACAAACTTCAACACAAGTATTCTTTAAATTCACAACTACTCAACTAGCATGACTCTAATATTATCACCTCCATATCTCAAAACAATTATCAAGCATCAAACTTATCTTAGTATTCAATGCACTCAAAAGAAAGTTTCACATATCTTGAATACCAAGTATATTAACATTAAGCGAATTATCATGCTATTAATGACTCTCAAAATAATCTATGTGAAACATGAGAGTTCATCTATTTCTTAAAAATAAAACTACCACCATGCTCTAAAAGGTATAAGTGAAGCACTAGAGCAAACAACAAACTACTCCAAAAGATATAAGTGAAGATCAATGAGTAGTTGACTAATTATGTAACTATGTGAAGACTCTCCCATTTAATAATTTCAGATCTTGGTATTCTATTAAAACAGCAAGCAAAGCAAAATAAAATGACATTCTAAGAATGGCAAACATCATGTGAAGAAACAAAAACTTAGGATCAATCGATACTAACCGATAGTTGTTGAAAAAGAAAGGTGGGATGCCAACCGGGGCATCCCCAAGCTTAGATGCTTGATACTTCTTGCAAATATTATCTTGGGATGCCTTGGGAATCCCCAAGCTTTAGCTTTTGTGTCTCCTTAATTCCTCTCATATCTCGGTCTCCCTAAATCTCAAAAGCTCCATCCACACAAAACTCAACAAGGACTCATGAGATAAGTTAGTATAAACCATTGCCAAAACCTTATCATACTGTAGAAAATATCTAAAATTATTATTTAACATTGAATACTAAATGCCTATGCATATTTAATAGTACTATCCTCAAATAGAATCATTAAAGAAGCAAACATATGCAAACAATGCAAACATAACAGCAATCTGCCTAAACAGGATAGTCTGTAAAGAATGCTGCAACATCCATACTTCCCTAGCTCCAAAAATTATGAAAGAAAATTCCCACTGTATTAAATTTATCATAGCTTAATATTCAAAAGTTTTCAACATTTTATCACATTCTTACTTTTCTAGGGAATTATTGCAACAGCGGTAAACCTTTTGTTTTCAAACAGCAACATGTATACTTGTAACATAGGCATAGTAAAGGCTATCAATGCCACTTTTATTAAAATAAAAGATGCAAAACATTGTTCTAAATAACAGCAAGCAAATCCTAACAAAATAAATTGACGCTCCAAGCAAAACGCATATCATGTGGTAAATAAAAATATAGCTCCAAGTAAAGTTACCGATGAACAAAGACGAAAGAGGGGATGCCTTCCGGGGCATCCCCAAGCTTAGGCTCTTGGTTGTCCTTGAATATTACCTTGGGGTGCCTTGGGAATCCCCAAACTTAGGCTCTTTCCACTCCTTATTCCATAGTCCATCGAATCTTTACCCAAAACTTGAAAACTTCACAACACAAAACTTAACAGAAAACTCGTAAGCTCCGTTAGTATAAGAAAATAAATCACCACTTCAAGGTACTGTAATGAACTAATTCTTTATTTATATTGGTGTTGAACCTACTGTATTCCAACTTCTCTATGGTTTATAAACTATTTTACTAGCCATAGATTCATCAAAATAAGTAAACAACACATGAAAAACAGAATCTGTCAAAAACAGAACAGTCTGTAGTACTCTGGATCAAACGTATACTTCTGTAACACATAAAATTCTCAAATAAATTTCTGGACCTGAGGAATTTATCTATTAATAATCTGCAAAAATAATTAACTAAATAGCACTCTACAAATAAAAATTGCAGCAATTCTCGTGAGCGCTAAAGTTTCTGTTTTTTACAGCATGATCAACAAGACTTTCCCCAAGTCTTCCCAAAGGTTCTAATTGGCACAAACACTAATTAAAAGCATAAAACCACATCTAAACAAAGGCTAGATGAATTATTTATTACTAAACATGAGTAAAAAGCAAGGAACAAAAATAAAGTTGGGTTGCCTCCCAACAAGCGCTATCGTTTAACGCCCCTAGCTAGGCATGATGATTTCAATGATGCTCACATAAAAGATAAGAATTGAAACATAAAGAGAGCATCATGAAGAATATGACTAGCACATTTAAGTCTAACATGCTTCCTATGCATAGGGATTTTGTGAGCAAACAACTTGTGGGGACAAGAATCAACTTGCATATGAAGGTAAAACAAGCATAACTTCAAAATTTTAAGCACATAGAGAGGAAACTTGATATTATTGCAATTCCTACAAGCATATGTTCCTCCCTCATAATAATTTTCAGTAGCATCATGAATGAATTCAACAATATAACCAGCACCTAAAGCATTCTTTTCATGATCTACAAGCATAGAAAATTTACTACTCTCCACATAAGCAAAATTCTTCTCATTAATAGTAGTGGGAGCAAACTCAACAAAGTAACTATCATGGGATTGAAAATTGAAATCAAGATGACAAGTTTCATTGTTATTCTTCTTCTTTAAAGCATACGTGTCATCACAATAATCATCATAAGTAGGAGGCATGCTATCATCATAATAAATTTGCTCATCAAAACCTGGGGGACAAGAAATATCATCTTCATCAAACATAGCTTCCCCAAGCTTGTGGCTTTGCATATCATTATCATCATAGATATTCAAGGAATTCATACTGACAACATTGCAATCATGCTCATCATTCAAATATTTAGAGCCAAACATTTTATAGATTTATTCTTCTAGCACTTGAGCACAATTATCCTTTCCATCATACTCACGAAAGATATTAAAAAGGTGAAGCGTATGAGACAAACTCAATTCCATTTTTTATAGTTTTCTTTTATAAACTAAACTAGTGATAAAACAAGAAACTAAAAGACTCAATTGCAAGATCTAAAGATATACCTTCAAGCACTCACCTCCCCGGCAACGGCGCCAGAAAAGAGCTTGATGTCTACTACGCAACCTTCTTCTTGTAGACGTTGTTGGGCCTGCAAGTGCACATGTTTGTAGGACAGTAGCAAATTTCCCTCAAGTGGATGACCTAAGGTTTATCAATCCGTAGGAGGTGTAGGATGAAGATGGTCTCTCTCAAGCAACCCTGCAACCAAATAACAAAGAGTCTCTTGTGTCCCCAACACACCCAATACAATGGTAAATTGTATAGGTGCACTAGTTCAGCGAAGAGATGGTGATACAAGTGCAAAATAGATAGTAGATATAGGTTTTTGTAAACTGAAAATATAAAAACAGCAAGGTAGCGAGTGGTAAAAGTGAGCGTAAACGGTATTGCAATGATAGGAAACAAGGCCTAGGGTTCATACTTTCACTAGTGCAAGTTCTCTCAACAACAATAACATAGATAGATCATATAACGAGCCCTCGACATGCAACAAAGAGTCACTCCGAAGCCACCAATAGCGGAGAACAAACGTAGAGATTATGGTAGGGTACGAAACCACCTCAAAGTTATTCTTTCAAATCAATCCGTTGGGCTATTCCTATAAGTGTCACAAACAACCCTGGAGTTTTTTCTAGAATAACACCTTAAGATACAAATCAACCAAAACCCTAATGTCACCTAGATACTCCATTGTCACCTCAAGTATCCGTGGGCATGATTATACGATATGCATCACACAATCTCAATTCATCTATTCAACCAACACAAAGAACCTCAAAGAGTGCCCCAAAGTTTCTACCGGAGAATCACGACGAAAACGTGTGCCAACCCCTATGCATAGGTTCCCAATGTCACGAAACCCGCAAGTTGGTCACCAAAACGTACATCAAGTGGCACGTGGTATCCCATTGTCACCACAGATATCCATGGCAAGACATACATCAAGTGTTCTCAAGTCTTTAAAGACTCAATCTGATAAAATTACTTCAAAGGGGAAACTCGATTCATTACAAGAGAGAAGAGGGGGGAAGAAACATCATAGGATCCAAATATAATAGCAAAGCTTGCGATACATCAAGATCGTATCATCTCAAGAACACGAGAGAGAGAGAGAGATCAAACACATAGCTATTGGTACATACCCTCAGCCCCGAGGGAAAACTACTCCCTCCTCGTCATGGAGAGCGCCGGGATGATTAAGATGGCCACCGGTGATGGATCCCCCCTCCGGCAGGGTACCAGAAAGGGGTCCTGATTGGTTTTTGGTGGCTCTGGAGGCTTGCAGCGGCGGAACTCCCGATCTATCTTCTGTTCTGGAAGTTTTAGGGTACGTCGGTATATATGGGTGAAAGGAGTACGTCGGTGGAGCTACGGGGGCCCCACGAGGTAGGGGGGCGCGCCCCCCACACTCGTGAGCACCTCCCGTATCTTCTGACGTGGGGTCCAAGTCCATCAGGTGGGTTTCCTTCCAAAAATAACTTCTCCAGTTCATTTCATTCCGTTTTGACTCCGTCTGATATTCCTTTTCCTCGAAACACTGAAATATGCATAAAACAACAAATCTGGGCTGGGTCTCCGGTTAATAGGTTAGTCCCAAAAATAATATAAAAGTGGAAAATAAAGCCCAATATTGCCTAAAACAATAGATAATATAGCATGGAGCAATCAAAAATTATAGATACGTTGGAGACGTATCATGCATCCATATGGGAAGATTGGAGACACTGTTCTACTCCTGCTCTACCAAGGCACAAGAGGGCTCTTCCTTTTCATTGACGAGATGCCGAGTCGCCGTGATCAAGCTGCTTCCAGTGGATAGTTGTGGTTGTTGGCCCTCAAGCTCTTAAAATGTGCTAGCTGTTACTATATATGTTAAGTATGTAGATATTGACCATATGGTTGTTGGCCCTTAGCCTCTTAAAATGTGATAGTTGTTACTATGTTAAGTATGTAGATATGGACCATATGGTTGTCAAAACCGTGTTACGAAGATCCTCCTTTTGTTGAATAGTGTAACCACTATATATATGTTACTCAAATGCTGTTACCCAAGTTCATAAATTTTCATGGAAAGTATTAGTATCGTACACAGTTCATTGAGTTTAAGCGTGTGCCCCATGTCCAGAAGGCATTTGCATATTAACTGTCCATATTGCAAATTCACACACATGTTCACATAAGGAAACATATGTGTAACATGCTAATCATCACACATGAGTACTCACAGACACATCGTGTGTGATACTCCTAGCCATCGCAAGCAACTAGTTTGCATTTTTCAAAGTTTTTTGTACACACAGGATCACACACGAAGTAACTGTATTGACCGTCTGTGTTGTAATTTCTCATCGCAAACAGTTCATCTGAGTCAGTTGTTTGCCACATATCACACACATCTTGTTTATACGACTCGTTTGTGTTCTTTTGGCTCATCGCAAACAGTTCATCCATGTGGACTGTATGCTGCATATCACACACATCTTGTTAAGTCAAACCGTTTCTGTTGTGTTCCCTAATCGAAAACAGTTTGTCTGAGTTAACCGTATGCTGTATATCGTGCACACATTGATATGGCCGCCCGTTTCTACTGTTCTACCTCATCGCAAATAGTTCGAATGAATTAACCGAGTGTCCTGCATCGCACACACATTGTTATGGCTGCCCGTTTCTGTTGTTCTGCCTCATCGCAGACAGTTTGAATGGATTAACCGTATGCCCTGCATCGCACACGCAATTAAAATCTTAATCGTGTTTGATGCAGCCATCATCGCAAATGTTTTGCACCTTTTTTGACAGTTTTTTACACCACCGTTTGTGATTATTGCATCGCACACATTTTCGGCAAGGGTCTCTGATCGTAGTGTCGCATTATCAGTCTCCTGCAGTAGTGCACTGCCACCAAGCTACAAAATCTTCGTGATGAACTATAATATGCAAGGGATGGATAAGACAATTCCCGAGCTCTTTGCAATGCTAAAGGCCGCGGAGGTAGAAATCAAGAAGGAGCATCAAGTGTTGATGGTTAACAAGACCACCAGTTTCAAGAAAAAGGGCAAAGGGAAGAAAGGGAACTTCAAGAAGAACGGCAAGCAAGTTGCTGCTCAAGTGAAGAAGCCCAAGTCTGGACCTATGTAGCGACCCGACCTCAAACGGTCAAGTCTCTGTGCTTCAGTGTCATCCCTGGATCGGTAATGCTGACACACACAGTACTCGAGGATTTATAACAGAGTAGCAATCACACACTTATTACATTGAATGTCTCAAAATAGAACTTATTACAATAAATATGGCTTAAGGCCATCTAATACGATAACAGTGGAAGGCTTGGAAGATAAAGTGAGTCCATCAACTCCAACGACATAGCTGAGCTGCACGGCAATGACCTAACGAACCTTACTCCTCGTCTGAAAAGTCTGCAACATGATACGTTGCAGCCCGAAAACGGGTCAGCACATGGAATATGCTGGCAAAATAACACAGTAGAGCAAGAACAGAATAATGCTATCACTACACGCATATTTGGCTAGTGGAAAGCTCTATGGTTATAGTTTTTGCGAAAAGCCAATTTTTCCCTACAACAAAGGAATAGATTTTATTTAACTATCATGGTAGTTGAAACATCATTGAGAATGTTCCTCCAACTCAATCCCAATTAAAGTAATTAACAACCCAACAATATTATTTAATAGTGATGAGATACTTATGATACTCCAAGTACTAGATACTCAAGATGTCCATAACCGGGGACACGGCTAACCATGATTAGTTTATACACTCTGCAGAGGTTTGCGCACTTTTCCCCACAAGACTCAATCTCCTCCGTTGGATTTCTCGCACTTCCTGGTGTTTGAGAAACGGATGACCGAGACACAGTCTTTCAGAAGCATTAACCCCTTACTCCGGGCAGACCATACCAACCTACATCCCTCTACCTGTTGATCCACCTCTTCGGGAGCTTCAAGCAACTTACTCAACTATGCTAGAGCCCATAATAGCTTGTTGCTACACACGGAAGTTTCTAGCATGAAAATATCTCAATTCCCTTTGAGCCTGGGTGGCGGACCATAGGATTACCACACGGGTACTCCGGGATATCCTAGGACAACACTGGATTCCCCAGGTGCCCAAAAAACAATCCACCCAGATGTGTATTCAAGTTGCCACCTTTATTTGAACCATTAATTAACAATCTCACATCTGTCATGGATTTCACTCACCCAAACCACGTCTACGAGCATAGCATAGCAATATAAGCAATACGTAGAAGTGACTCCCAAGATTTGAATATAACAGGGCAATAGGTTCTACCTCATCAACTACTTCCCAACCCACATGTTAATCACATCCTAACCATGCAATGTTTGAGGATTGGAACTAATGCACAAAACCTGGGTGATAAAGGGGTATGATCAAAGTGTTACTTGCCTTGCTGATGATCCGCAAAACCCAGAGACTTGTAGTAGCACGCTTCGCACTCCGGGTGTTCTATCGCAAACAAACAATAGCATACATAAGCAATCAAGCAAAGAAACACGGGTAAAACTCAAATAAGAAGATCTAACCAGAAAGTTCAACTTAAGAACTCTGGTTTGCAAAAAGAATCAAATCAAACGGAGCAACGAAACTCAAACTGCGAAAGAAACAAGTTCCGTTTACTAAACTGGACTAAGATCAAATTTTACAGTACCAAAATCATGTTGAAGTTGATTAAACGGAAAGAGGGTTTCGAGACGAAGATCTAGGCGCTTGAATCGCCTGATTCCGATAAACGAGCGAAAAATAAACTAAAACGAAAATCGGATCAGAAATCGTGATTGAAAATAATCGCGGAAAATCCGAGAAAAAGAAAACTGACGAATAGGCTAACGAACGAACGTTTGTTGTTTGTAACTAACGAGCGAAAGCCGTTCGTTAGAACGAACGTACGGATGAACGTCCGCAAAGTAACTAAACCGAGAAAAACCGGCGAACAGATCAAAAAACGAACTAGGGTTTTCTAAAAAACCGAACCAGGCTTTCTTAAAAAAAACTGAATGGCGCTTATACCTCCGGCGAGGTCCGGCGAGGCGGGTGGTGTGGGGCGGTGTGGGGTAGCGGTGGCGCGGGGCAGCAGCGGCAGGCGGCGGCGGCTTGCGGCGGCGCGGGGCAGCGGCTTCGGGGCTCCAGGGGGGCCCGGGTCGACTTTTAAGAGGGGGAGGGGTGGCGGCTTGGGGAAGGGGGCGGGGTGGCGGCGTGTCCAGGACCGACACGTCCTGGCGGCGGCGGCGCTGCTCGGGAGTCCTCTCCCGAGCCGGTGCGGGGAGGCGCGAGGCTGGGCCTCGTTCCAGTGCGGTCCGGCGGGAGTTTTTTTTAAATAATTTCACCGAAACTAAATAAATCCTAGAAAATAAAATAAAAATCTAAAAATGCCAAAACAAATTTTCACTGTCTAAATAAAATATTTAGAACTAGACGAACATTTTCTTGGCCCTAAAATGCAACTTTGAAAAATATGCAATTTTTCTAACTCAAATAAAATAGCAATAAACTCCGGATAAAAATCAAATATTTGATTTTAATATTTTCCTCCAATATTTCATATATTTTGGAGAAGTCATATTATCTCCTCTCATGTATTTTAATATGAAATATTTTCGGAGAGAAAAAATATTTAAAAGCAAAAATCCTTGTTTCAATATTTGATAGAACTCAAATATGAAAACAGGGAAATCCCCAACTCTCTCCGAGGGTCCTTGAGTTGCTTAGGATTTCAAGGATTCGCGAAACGAAATGCAATAAAATATGATATGCATGAATGATCTATGTATAACATTCCAAATTGAAAATTTGGGATGTTACAAACCTACCCCCCTTATGATGAATTTCGCCCTCGTGATTCGGGTTGGCTAGAGAATAGGTGTGGGTGGTCTTTGCGAAGATCATCCTCTCGTTCCCAGGTGGCTTCATCCTCGGTATGGTGGCTCCACTAAACTTTGCAAAACTTGATAACCTTGCTGCGGGTGACTCGGCTGGCAAATTCAAGAATCCTGACTGGCTTCTCCTCATAGGTTAAATCACTGTCCAACTGAATCGCCTCCAAGGGTACTGTATCTCTTAACGGTATATTGGCCATTTCAGCATGACACTTCTTCAGCTGTGAAACATGAAATACATCATGAACTCCTGACAGTCCTTCAGGCAACTCCAACTTGTAGGCAACTTCTCCCATACGTTCCAAAATTCGATACGGTCCTACAAATCTCGGGGCTAACTTTCCCTTAACTCCAAAACGTTTCACTCCTCGCAGGGGTGACTGTAAGTGCATCTAGTGCCCCTTAGTGATTTTGGTGTATTGAAGACTTATAGGTTAAGGGACTAATGCGTTTATGAGTGTACAGAGGTCTATAAGTCTATGAGGAGGTTGATATTTACAAAGAAAGTCGACCCCTAAAAATGAAGTTCTTCGACTGAAGACTTTGGATCACTCAAGACTTTCTGAAGACTTTGAAAGTGAAGAAATTGGTGTGACCTTGAAGACTTGGTATTCGTTCGAGGAACATGAAGCGTGAAGACTTTTATTTTCGTAGTTTCATTTTCTCTTTCTTGAGTCATAGGAAACACCGTACTGTTAAAAGGGGGTCGAGGAAATACTAAGGAAAATTTCCACGTGATGCTCAACTCAAAATCCTACACCTACCAATCCCTTCGAGTGAAGCCATTGGAAATCTCATACAGTTCAGTCAATTTCTTCAGTGACACAGACGAAGTTCTTCTGGTCTCTGAGGAATTTGTCCCGACCGAGGAGTTAGGAATTTGCCAGTGCGGATTGCCTACACAGTGAGGAACATGATAGCCCTAAGGATTTTGCTACTCAAAATTCCGGCCGTTGCTGTGCTATGCGCCAGCTGTCCCAAAATAGCTATCCACCTAATGGTCATATCATTGAAGGGCATTTATGTCTTATCATGTCGGGCTGCTCCCTAGGCTATAAATAGCCGCCCCCTACAACCACTAGCTGGTTGGCTGCTCCGAGAGAAACTGACACTTGTCATTTGAGAGCAACCCATCCTCCGAGGACTTTGAGCGAAAATCATCAAGTGAGGAAAAACCCAAAACCCAAACACCTAGAAACCCCAAGTGATTGAGCATCACTGAAGAGATTGATCCTGCGTGGATCCGACGCTTGTTACCTTTGAAGACTGTGCTTCTTCCAGACGGTTAGGCGTCATGGTCTAGAGCATCCAAGATGAATTGTGGATCGCCGAGTGACCAAGTTTGTGAAGGTTTGGAAGTCGCCTGAAGACTTACCACGAGTGATTGGACGAGGTCTGTGTGACCTTAGTTCAAGGAGAATATGGTGAGGACTGGGTGTCCTGAGCTGCGTGTTCAGGACTGGGTGTCCGGGACTGTGTGTCCTCGAGTTTAAATACTCAGCCGCTCTGAGGGAGTCCTGGATTAGGGGGTCTCCGGACAGCCAGACTATCTCCATTGGCCGAACTGTTAGACTATGAAGATACAAGATTGAAGACTTCGTCTCGTGTCCGGATGGGACTCTACTTGGCGTGGAAGGCAAGCTAGGCAATACGGATATGGATATCTCCTCCTTTGTAACCGACCTTGTGTAACCCTAACCCTCTCCGGTGTCTATATAAACCGAAGGGTTTTAGGTCCGTAGGACAACAACCATAACATACAATCATACCATAGGCTAGCTTCTAGGGTTTAGCCTCTCTGATCTCGTGGTAGATCTACTCTTGTACTACCCATATCATCAATATTAATCAAGCAGGACGTAGAGTTTTACCTCCATCAAGAGGGCCCGAACCTGGGTAAAACATCGTGTCCTCCTGTTACCATCCGACCTAGACGCACAGTTTGGGACCCCCTACCCGAGATCCGCCAGTTTTGACACCGACATTGGTGCTTTCATTGAGAGTTCCTCTGTGTCATTGCTGTTCGGCTTGATGGCTCCTACTATCATCGATAGCGATGCGGTCCAGGGTGAGACATTTCTCCCCGGACATATCTTCGTATTCGGCGGCTTTGCACTGCAGGCTAATTCGCTTGGCCATCTAGAGCAGATTAAAAGCTACGCCCCTGGCCATCAGGTCAGATTTGGAAGTTTGAACTACACGGCCGACATCCGCGGAGACTGGATCTTTGACGGATTCGAGCCACAGCCGGGCGCGCCGCACCGTCGCGATGGGTATGACCTAGCTCTGCCGCCGAACAGTACCCCAGAGGCCGCACCCGCATCAGCTCCGACCTTTAGCTCGGAGCCAACTGCGCCAATCGAGGACGGGTGGTTAGACACCGCCTCAGGGGCTGCAGTCTCAACGGTGATCGAGCCAAACACTAGCCTAACCCTCTGCGTAGCCCGTGACTCCAAGGCGCCGGACTCTTTTTCTGACTCCAAACCGCCCGCGCCCCTACCAATCGAATCCGATTGGGTGCCGATCATGGAATTCACCGCCGTGGATATCTTTCAGCACTCGCCCTTCGGCGACATTCTGAATTCACTAAGGTCTCTCTCTTTGTCAGGAGAGCCCTGGCCGGATTATGGCCAACAGGATTGGGATGCGGACGACGAAGAAATTCGACGCCCACCCACCACCCACTTAATAGCCACTGTCGATGACTCAACCAACATGCTCGACTTCTACTCTGAAGACATCAACGGTATGGACGACGATGCGGGAGGCGAAGAGGAACCACCGCCCACAGGGTGCTGGACGTCCACTTCATCATATGGCATATACATGGTGGACACACCAAAAGAAGACGATGACGAGGAACAGAAGGACGCACCGAAGGCTTGTTCCCTCGAGAAGCATTCAAAGCGGTGGCGCAAGCGCCACCCCAAATCCTGCCTGGTAGAAATAACGATCATACAGACCCAGCGTTGGAGCAGGGCGAACCACTGCCGGACCACGGCAATACGGAGAATCAAACCGAACAAACCAATTCTGTCAAAGATAATAGTACGGACGACATAACGCTGGACAGGCACCCGGAGCAGCAGAATGCCCGTCAAAGGCTTGTTGCCACTGCGAGGAGTCTAAAAAAGCAGAAGCAAAGGCTCAAGGCTGCGCAGGACACACTCCAAATCAGATGGAGTAAAGTACTCAACACAATAGCGAAGTACGGCGACAACTGCCCCACCAAGAGCTACCCAAAGCGGAAGTTGCTACCTGAATTCGATGAGGAGGCCTCAGACCCCCCACAACCAAAAATCAAAACAGCCACCTGGCCGGATAGATGACCACACGGCCAACATAGAGCGGCAAACAATGCCACTCACAAGACAATACGCGATCCACGCGAGGGCTCGCACCAAAAGGACGGCGCAACCAGATCCATCTATGGACCACGCAAGCGCGCCCCAGCATACGATGTAACACAACAAACATCCAAACAACACGGTACACCCAGATACAAGGGTGCCACACACCCCCTATGTTTCACCGATAAGGTGCTGGACCATGAATTTCCAGAGGGATTCAAACCCGTAAACATAGAGGCATACGACGGAACAACAGACCCTGGGGTCTGGATCGAGGACTATATCCTCCACATCCATATGGCTCGAGGAGATGATCTCCACGCCATCAAGTACTTACCCCTCAAGCTCAAAGGGCCAGCTCGTCACTGGCTTAAAGGCCTCCCCGAAAACTCCATTGGAAGCTGGGAAGAGCTCGAAGACGCTTTTCGGGCAAATTTTCAAGGGACTTATGTCCGACCTCCGGACGCGGATGATTTGAGTCATATAACTCAACAGCCCGGAGAGTCAGCCCGAAAGCTTTGGAACAGGTTTCTTACTAAAAAGAACCAAATTGTCGACTGTCCAGATGCCGAAGCCTTGGCAACTTTTAAGCATAGCGTCCATGACGAATGGCTTGCAAGACACCTCGGCCAAGAAAAGCTGAGAACAATGGCAGCATTAACAAGCCTCATGACCCGCTTTTGCGTGGGTGAGGACAGCTGGCTAGCCAGATGCAATACCAGCGACTCTAGTACATCTGAAGTCAGAGATGGAAGCGGGAAATCACGGTGCAACAGCAATAACAAACGCCAGAATAAAGAAGACAGCACGAAGAGCACGACAGTAAATGCCGGATTCAAAAGCTCTCGGCCAGGTCAGCAAAAGCCGCCCTCTAAAGGCGCCAGAGATGAACTGTCCAGCCTAAACAAAATTCTGGACCAAATATGTCAGATCCATAGCACCCCTGGCAAACCAGCCAATTATACCCACAAAGAATGTTGGGTCTTCAAGCAGTCCGGCAAGCTCAACGCCGTACACAAGGGGAGGATACACCAAGCGAAGACGAGGATGAGCCTCTCAAGCAAGACACTGGGGAACAAAAGAAATTTCCACCAGAAGTCAAAACAGTAAACGTGTTATACGTGATCAAGGGAAGAAACAAAACGACACTCCCAGAAAAATATGCCCAAAGGCCTATCACCGCGGAGTCCTGCCACTGGTCGTATCAACCGATCACATTCGACCATCGTGACTACTCAGCAAGTATCCGGCGTGCAGGATGGGCTGCCCTGGTATTAGACCCAATAATTGACGGATACCACTTCACATGAGTCCTGATGGACGGTGGCAGCAGTCTGAACCTGATATACCAGGATACAATCCGCGAAATGGGGATAGACCCAACAAAAATTTGCCATAGCAATACTACCTTTAAAGGAGTAACGCTAGGCCCAGGGGCTCATTGCACGGGATCCCTGCTACTAAAGGTTATATTCGGCTTCCCCAATAACTTCTGTAGCGAACATTTAACCTTCCACATCGCTCCGTTCCAAAGTGGCTATCAAGCACTACTCGGACACGAAGCTTTCGCTCTCTTTAATGCAATACCGCACTATGCTTCCCTCACACTCAAGATGCCCGGCCCACGTGGCATCATTACAGTGAACAGAAGTATTAAGCGATCTTTGCGCACCGAAGAGCGTGCGGCTGCCTTGGCAGCCGCACACTAAAAATGGCCTCACCAACTAAAGCATTTAATAGGTCGTCACGACCTTGGACACGGTTAGACGAGTCCGGCGCAGCTATATGCAATTCATACCGGATCAATGGTCACACCCCTATTACAAATACAAGGGGCTCAACGCGTGCAGACAAGTGGCAATTTTTACTCATCTTGAATTATACATGGTTTCTTTAAAAACTATCTTTTTGCACGACAACTTTTTCACCTAAGTTCCTCTCTTTTACAGATGATCATCATGCTACACCCATCCAGGATACGGCACAACGGAGACACAGGCGCAGACGTGCAGCAGGGACCCGCTCCAAGGATTCTTTTTAGATTAAGACCCTGCGTAAACCTTTTTTACTGTCTCCACCGAATTCTCAGCACAGTTGTGAAGGATGCTGACGTCTTGGCATGTGGCCACGTCAGAATAATGCACGTACCTGGACACAAGGGGCTTCTTACAAAGGGCACTATTTGGGCCCGGTTTATACCATAAAGACTGAATACCTTAGGGAGTGTTCGGCGTCGCGAGTTTGGCCTTATATGCATCAGCTCTGAATCATTGTCTTTGGTCAAATGTTGGGTTTGCCCGACTCTTGTGTTTTGGTGCCTTACGTTCCGCTTTATCGGCTAAGGTAGCACCAGGAGAACTACTGCGATTGTGCCCTGGTTCATTCGGACGAGCACCTCGGTAGAGAAAGACAAAAACTGACTGTCATGATATAGCGTGAGACTGGTCAACCACTCGATGACCTATCGGAATGTTGGAATTCCTCTGCCTTAACAAAGGGCCGTTTTCCGGGCAGGCATGTATGCACTCCGTGATCGGGAGAGTGCGGAGCCACTAGGGGCTATCTAGTAGCCCCACTGTCAAACTCCTATGGCTAAGTGAAAGTGTTAAAGCATTATAGTCCTGTTGCCTCGCTCGTTGCGCTATCACCTCCTTATTAGGACCAAGACGTTGGGTTAAGTGTGAACACGTGTTTTTTGCGAGCACCTCCGCATTATATGCGTGGGGGTTGAAGCCGACGGCTGCAATCTTTCAGGTTATACACATGTATACATAAACAGTCGCACAGGAGGCATCATACTACTTTCAGGCAAAAGTATAAACATAGCCTTATAAAAACTTCATAAAAGCATTGTGTTTACAATGAGAATACATATCACTCAAACATAATATTCTTCGAGCACTGGGCCTCTATCAAACGAGCACCCTCGAGAACCTCCTCGAAATAATGCTCGGCAGCCACTCGGCCTATGGCCGAACCCTGCGCCGCGACAGCAGTAGCGTCCATCTCTGCCCAGTATGCTTTAACACGGGCAAGGGCCATCCACGAGCCTTCTATGCACGCCGACCTCTTCATCGCAATAATGCACGGTACCGCACCAAGGAACTGCTACACTAAGCTGAAATAGCTGTTCAGCTTTGGCTTTTCCGGCCATAGCTGATCCACAACAGACCTCATGGCGAGTCCGGACAACCTATTCAGTTCAGCCCATTCAGCTAGCTGGTCAGTCAATGAAAGCGGACGCTCTGGAACGTGGAATTGCGACCAGAATAGTTTGTCCACTTCACGATCTGTCTGACCTTGGAAGTACTTGGCCGCATCGGCAGCGCTCGCCGCCAAATCCATATACGCATCTGCCGAACTCCACAGCCGATCCAGAGGGGCATACCGTGGATCTCCGGACTTCCTCCGTAACATGAAGGGTTTCCCAGCCGCAATATCCCCGACTTCCCGCAGCTCCTCCTTCTTCGCTCTCATAGCAAAACGGGTGTCTTTGTCTGCCGCCGTGGCCTTCTCAAGGTCCGTTGCCTTCGCTCGGTTTTCTTTTTCAAGGACCCGGCAACGGTCGGCAGTGTCTTTTAATTCTACGGCCATCTTAGCCATCTTCTCTTAGCTCTTGCAATGTGCGGCCTTCTCGGCTTTCAACTCTTCGGCCGCCTTCAAAGGAGCCGCATTACTAATCCTCGCTTGTTCCTTGGCTCGGGCAAGTTCTTCCCGCAAGGTTTCCACGGTGGCAGCTCCATCTGCAGTCACAACATATTAAAGATACTAGCATCATGCTGCTCTTACTATGTGGCGTTCACCAGATAATAACACTTACCCTGTGCCTCGTCAAGCCTCTTGTTAACAAGCTCGATGTCGGCGTCTGCCGCATCCAGTTGCCGTTTTAATTTGGCAAACTCACTAGTCTGGCTAGCCACCGGAGCTTCCACCACCTGCACATAGGGGCAGTCTGGTTATTGCCTGGGAATATGATCCTCTGTTCGCCGCCGTTCTCGACAACAACCAGAGTCTCAGGGGCTACTATCTACATAGGGCACACCTAACATGTGTAGTACTATCACATATTATCTCACGTACCTCAAAGCCTGTCTGTAGACTCATAAAGGCTTCATGTAATCCGCTTTTGGCAGACGAAATTCTCTCCATCACCGTACCCATCAGCATACGATGTTCTTCTGAGATGGCCGCTCGCCCCACCAACTCCCTCAGAATGTCCGACCGCACACCAGACGGTGCCGGACTCTTTTGTCTGCTCTCTTCGGGAGCCGGATGCTGGGGACTTCGGGTGTCTATGGGATTATCTTTTGGCCTCACCGGATCCAGAGAGGCCCTCCGTGATGACACTTCGGGGTCGCCCCTTCTTGAGCGGAGGAGTCCGGGGGAGGTGTTTCGCTCTCCATCATCTCTGGAAGAAGATCCCCCGAAGACGAGCTCAGCTGAGAGGGGCTAAGGCCCGAACTGCAAGATATATGCAGTGGTTATTTTCTCAGAAAAAAGATAGCATGCCTTTACTATTAAAGTATTTTGGATCACTTACGACTCGTTGGAGGGCTGATCCCCCCGCGGACATTGTGCGGCAAAAGCACCCCCCGAGGCAGGACCCTCTGTGGGAGACTTCTTCTCTCGTTTGGAGGCTTTAGCTTCCGGATCCTTGGAAGCAGTCCTTTTCCTCCCTCGGTTATCCTCCTTCATGGAGACGCTCATTCCCTCGGTTGTAACAAGCAGCGATGGGGGCTCGCGTCCACCCGTATTATCCCCCCTGGTATCTTCCTTCGAGGGCTCCGGGCAAGGTGCGACCTCGAGCATCTTTTCCAATATCGGATTTTCCAAACCCTTAGGGAGGGGGGCCAAACACCGAATCATCTTCGCCTTTGTTAGTGAGTCTTGGTCAAAAAGCAAACTCTCAGAAATAACTTCGTAACGAATAAAAGACAGTGTGTTCGGCCAGAGGATTTCTTACTTGTTCGGCGACATGGTTACTGCTCAGGCCCACGTCCCTGGTAATATCCGGACACTCTACTTGAGGTACGAAGAATGACTTGTACATCTCCTCGTGCATCAGGCCGAGGAAACTATGAATGGCATGCGGTCCCTCTGGGTTGAACTCCCACAAGCGAAGGGGCCGGCGTTTGCAAGGCTGGACTTGACGAACTAGCATAGCTTGTATTACCACAACCAAATTAAAATATCCCTCGAAGAGATCTCGCCAAGTCTTGTGGAATCTTCCTTGTATGCGGCAGTTGTCTGAACTGGCCCATGAGTATACGGCCACAGGGGTCCTCGGCCCAATCTATCAGATCGGGAGATGACGTGTTGAGTACCCCCTAGTCCAGGACACCGTCAGTAGCCCCCTAAACCGGTCTTCAAGTTAGGGACGCCCCTCTATTCTTCCAAATTGTTCTTCATCTTCGGTCGTCGGTCTTGAAAACTGGTTCAACAAATCTTCTCATCTTCGATCTTGAGGATCGCCGAAATGAATTCGACAAGTTTATAAATCGGGTATCCGAGGAGCCCCTTTAAGTTTCCGGCCTTTACTATTGCCTTATTATTTTTATGCCACACCTGGGTTTGAAGTTGTTCCCGGGAGGCAGTGTCCTCTTGCGTCCGAGCTCTAATGCCGGACTGCATTCGAGGTATCTTTTGCGGCCGAGCAGCAATGCCGGACTGCTTCCGAGCTCCAACGCCGGAATGTATCCGAGCTCCAACGCCGGACTATGTCCAAGCTCCAACGCCGGACAGTGTTCCAGCTCCAACGCCGGACTATATCCGAGGTGTCATATCACCTTGGTTCAAAAAAGTTAAAGGAGTTTAGCCAAGCTTAATGCCGGAAATGCCCTCTATGGAGCCAGCCACTAGCGCCCGAGCTTTTATGCCGGACTGCTTCCGAGGTGGTGCACCACCCCGAATGTGGGCCGATTTTTGTGAATATTTTTTGTTGGTGCAATTTATTCTCTGCCGAGATATATAGCCAGTAGCCCTCAAGGTGTGTATCAGTGTAAAACCCGAGATGCACATGAAGGATGACGTAAGACCGCTGATCCCAGTAGCCGCTGAGACTCAGGTTGATTTGCAAAATCGGCCTGAGGATCAAGTCCTAGCTCGGCAGAATACTTCGGGACACTAAAAGCGGCGTGCTCAGTCCTCGAGACTCAGGTTGGGTGCGGCCGACCAACCTGAGGATCAAAATCTCCTTGGAAACTATATTGCACATAAAATTCTCTGCATTGGACAAGCAATGCAGTAGCCCCCGAGACACTGGTCGGGTGGCAACACCAGATCAGGGGATCGAAGTGCCCCTTTAATATTTGTAAATAATAAGCCCGAAGCCCAGTAGCCCCCGAGCCTTAATGCGGGCACGGGTGGCCGAATTAAGGATCAATATCCATAGTAAAATCACAAATTATGTGTAATGACTCTATGTATCCAAGTACTTTACGTCATTAATGCTCGGATCCGCGTTGTACAAAACTTTTGTTGACCGACCATCGGCTTCCACCTCCTCGGCCAGTAGCCGAGGAGTGTTTGTCCTACTTTATAAAGCCTTTATGAGGGCAAAGATTTACAACAAACAAGGCAATCTGGCCATACGGTTTTATAAACAAAGGTACGCAGAGAGATATGTTATATTACTGTTTAACAGAAGAAATGTCTTCCAAAGAAAATAGTCCCGCTATCGGTTCCTTTCTTTGGGTTGTCATGCTAAGCATGATCATTAAACCTCAGCTCTAATGTAAGAGCAAAATATCGAGGATTTAGTTTGGGAGGCCAGTTAATAGCCCCCGGTAGTGTTCGGCGACAGTCGGGGTCAAGCCGTAAACACTTCGGCCAATGTTATGAACGGCCCGTCTTAAAACATAGTCATCGGATCGCTGACCAGTTTACACTTATTGTCACAGTTAGTTTTCGGCTTTCTCCACTGAGGTGCTTAACCATGTGAGCTGGAAGCACAATCACAGTGGTTCTCCCTTTGCACGCCTAGCCGAACAAAACGGAACGTAGGAAGCAAGTGCAAGAGCCGGGCAACCCAACTATTGACCGAAGACACAATTCGAAACCGATGCATATATAGCAATATCTGAGAATGTTTTTGCTGAATCCCTAAAGGTGTCCGGCGTTGCACTGTGAGACTAATGCTGGAAAAGCACAAATAGTTTAAAAGTGCCATAGGCTCGAAAAGCCAAAAAACGTCAGTAAAAACTTAACGTCCGAACAAGATCAAGTGTTCGGTGCCAATCCAAAAATTGGTTTTAGAAGAAAAAAAGTGCTTCTATCATGCTTTAACATGATACATCCTATCTCAAGACTTCGAGAGGGTCAGCCTACGGTTTCAACCTCCTATCCCGAGGGCGGAGTACTTCTCATCAGGCCAGTTTAGCAAACTAAACTCTAGCGGCTTTGAGAGAGAAATTAGGCTCCCTGGCTAGTGACCGCACACTTGTGTCGAAAAAAGGAGTGATAAATAATAATAAAACTTTGCAACGACTAAGAAGAAGAACACTTATTATAAAACGGCTCAAATAAACTTAAGAGCCCCCAAGTGACTTGGGTAGAAGAATGATTGCATGTACCGAAGTACTTATATCATATCTATGTTCAACCGAACTTTAAACGCGTCTTAACCGACCGTCAGCTTCTCCCTCTTCGGTCAAGGACCAAAAAGTGTTATGTACTCCATCGGTCGAGAATATCGACGGTGTTTCCAATAACCAAGCAATCAGGCCATAAGGCTGTAACAGACAAAGCGCGCTCAGGGAACTTATGCTATATTACTGTGAAGTGTAAGAAGCATCTTCGAAGAAAATAGTACCCCCACCGATACCTTTCTTCGGTGCTCATTGTTATTATGAGATTTGTGCAATAGATTTTTTGTACTCATGAGTTCCGTTGTGTGCCGACCATCATTGAAAACTATAAGAGCGCTAGCTTTCGACTTCACCCAGTCTGAGGTCCGGCTCGGGTGACCCGATCGTGACAATCGCAGAGGTGCTCCCTTTACTCCCTAGCCGAACAATCGGGAATGTAGGGGTAAACACAGGAGCGAGGCAACCCAGCTTGCAAATCGCTTAAGTCTATATGGTGCATATTGTGGCATAATACACGAACAAGGAACGAAGCCGTACAAGTATAATCATATGCAAGAGGAAAAAGCTTCATAAAGGAAACCCCCAAGTGAATTGGGTCCTTGAATTTGTGTGTCACAAACAAAGTTTGGACAAGGAAATTTTTTTACAAGCAACTCTTTTCCAAAAAAGTATAATGCTTGGTCGAACCGAACACAAGTTAGAAATTAAAGCTTTGAGCATGAAAGCGACTTAGCTGGCTAATGTGTTCGGTATTGATGACGCGGTCCGAGCTTGCTGCATGGCAGGGTTCCATCCCCCAAGCTGGTCCCGAGGTGGCGGAGCGGAGAGCTCGACACGACGAAGTGGTGACATAGCACGGTCAATGCAGATCGGCAGAGTGACGCCGAAGTCCCCGGATCATTTTCCTGTGCATAAAAAATAGTGCAAACCGGAGATAATAGTAATAATGATAATTAAAAAAATCATTTCATAATAAATAATTTATGCAAAGTGAGTACTAAAAGAAATATGGCCTGGCGCCGAAGTCAATGTCAATGCAGGGCATCGGCGTGATGCGGTAAAGGCGTGGCAAAGCCTGAATTCGCAGGTCGGTCCGAGCTCCGGATGCGGCGTTCACCGGACTATGTACGGAAACTGACCGAACTACCATGCAACTGTCGTCAATGCGGCCACCATTTGATAGACCTGTGTACATATGATGGACAAACCAGAGTAATAATTCATTGGGAAAAATGAACCCAAACAAGCAAAAAATACTGGGATTAATAGCACCTGGTTTATTTGTTGTAGCAATCTGAAGGAAGGTGATTCCCAAAATTGGGACTCGATCCGCACACCCATTGCCTGATGGGCGATAAAACGACGGCATGGCAATGCTGGCAACGGTTGGCTCGCCGAGGCAAAGTCCTCAGCCCAGCTAACGTGACGGAGCTGGTCGGCTAGTGACGCCGAAGTGTCCGGAGTAGGTTGATGAAAAGATGGCGAAGCCCCCGGTCCAGCCGAGATGTCGAAGCCTCGATGTCAGCCGATGAGTCGAAGTAGGTCGGCGTGATGAACACCAGCTTGAAGAAGCAATAGTGCGGCCCTGCCGATGCAGGTCGTGACGTGGTCGATGCCGGCTTGATGAAGCGACCGTGCGGTGATGCCGGTATGCCCGCTCCGTGTAATCCATGGGGCGGCGATGTTGGTGATGATTTATCCTTCGCGATGCCGGACTCTTGTTTGGCTTGCCGAGATGATGATCCAAAGAAGTTGAGCTCGGCTCAACAAAGTGACGACGTGTCTAGCGCAGATTGGCAGCCGTGGAGTAATATTGCCGGACTGGTTTGACACCAGCATGATGTTGAAGATCATGTTCAAAAGATCTTAAACTTAGTGGGATGTGTTCGGGAACAAAACACAATACCCCATACAAAACTTCCTTCAAAAGGGATGTCCGAAATCCCGTTCATAAAAAAGATGAACTCGGGTTAGATTCGTTTTCGCGCAGAAAACAGATCCAAAAAATGATGCACTAATCGGAAGGTTCCCGGAGTTTGGACGGTCGGATCGAGCTGAAATTTTGAGAGGTGGTAGATATAGGAATTCCGCAGCCGATCAACGGTTGGATCTTTCAAAGGACGTCCGAGCTAGAAGCTGGACACCACGCCCTAAACTCGTCCAGATTTCCGTCCAGATTTGACAGGGCTCCGGTATATCATAGATTGCCAAAGATTCCTCCATCGGAACTCGATGAAATTTTTCAGGGTTGTTGTAGACTCGATTCCGCACAATTCCACCAAAGCGATCGTTAAAGCGACGCTCGAGGAGGCGGTGGCGGCGAATACGCGTTCGCTGTCCGGAAAAATAGCACGGTCGCCCGAGGGCAATGTTGACGTTGAGCCCCCGAGCTCCATGGACGATTCCACCATGATCTTGATAGAGATCGGAGTTGGTGTTGATGAAGGCCCTCGTCCGAACATGGTGATCCTAAAACGGGGCGCAGTTCTTGGTCGAACCAAGGTGACCAGTCGAGCTGGTGACGAAGATGCCGAAGTCGCAGTTGATCTGGAGGCGAGCCATCGATCCTTTTGTCGATCACACAGCGGAACTCTTAATGAAAGCATCAATGTCAGTGTCAAAACCGGCGGATCTCGGCTAGGGGGTCCCGAACTGTGCGTCTAGGATCGATGGTAACAGGAAGCATGGGACACAAAGTTTTACCCAGGTTCGGGCCCTCTTGATGGAGGTAAAACCCTACGTCCTGCTTGATTAATATTGATGATATGGGTAGTACAAGAGTTGATCTACCACGAGATCAGAGAGGCTAAACCGTAGAAGCTAGCCTATGGTATGATTGTTGATGTGTATATGTCAGCTATCGACTAGCCTGTCCCTGGTTTGTATAATGCACCAGGGGCCTAGGTTAACAAGAGTCCTAGCCGAATACGCCGGTGGGGACAAGTCCTTGTCTTGATCGCCAAGTCTTGTGGAATCTTTCTTGTATGCGGCAGTTGTCCGAACTGGCCCATGAGTATACGGCCACAGGGGTCCTCGGCCCAATCTATCAGATCGGGAGATGACGTGTTGAGTACCCCTAGTCCAGGACACCGTCACTAACCCTCTCCAGTGTCTATATAAACCGAAGGGTTTTAGGCCCGTAGGAAAACAACCATAACATACAATCATACCATAGGCTAGCTTCTAGGGTTTAGCCTCTCTGATCTCGTGGTAGATCTACTCTTGTACTACCCATATCATCAATATTAATCAAGCAGGACATAGGGTTTTACCTCCATCAAGAGGGCCCGAAACTGGGTAAAACATCATGTCCCCTGCCTCCTGTTACCATCCGGCCTAGACGCACAGTTCGGGACCCCCTACCCGAGATGCGCCGATTTTGACACCGACATGCTCCAACCAGACGTACAACTGAGACAACAGTTAGAACTGGTCTACCAAATCATTGTCTTCACCAAGCTTACTGGTTCCATTTCCTCAACTCTTTCATTTCCTCATAATTGAGTTGTGTACTTGTTCATATCTGTGTTTGAAGACTTTGACTAAAGACTTTCTCAATTTCCTCAGTTCAATTTCTTCAGTCTGATTGTCTTCATCCTGTGTTATCCTGTGCTTACGCTTCCTGTACTCTGTGCCCGTCTTCATTGTATCATGATGACTATGCTTGTATTCTGTTATGTTTACCGTTGAGTACTTATTCCGCTGCTAGTAGTTCTTCGCTAAGGAATTTCCTCACCGACAAATTCCTCAGTGAAGAATTTCATAAAAATCGCCTATTCACCCCCCTCTAGTCGATATAACGCACTTTCAATTGGTATCAGAGCAAGGTACTCCCTTGTTCTGTGTGATTTTGTTTTAACCGCCTGGAGTTTTTGTTATGTCGACCGCAGGTATGACGAAAGTGACATGCCCCATCTTTGACAGTCACGAGTATCCCAAGTGGAAGGCCATGATGAAGAAACGCCTCATGGCGATGAACAACGAGCTGTGGACCATAACTGAGATTGGTCTGACTGATCTGTGCAAGATGGCAGAAGCTGATGACATTCGCAAGTATACTCTTCTCAACCTCACGGCGAAGGATGTCATCTGCTCTAGTCTGTCACAAAATCAGTTCAGGAATATCATGCATCTCGATCATGCAAAGCTCATCTGGGACCATCTCTCTGAGGTCTATGAAGGTCATCGAACCTTTCATGATCCTTGGTTTGAGGACTTCAAGGAATCTCTCAAAGCGATGACATTCGAACCAGAATCATCATCTTCTACATCATGCCTTATGGCAAAAGATGCTGAGGTAACTGAATGCTACCTATCCGAGTCTAGTGATGATGAATCTGGTGATGAACTTGGACCCAGCTATGTCAAACTTGCTTCCCTTGCCACTAAACAACAAAGAGCTTTGGAAAAGGTTAACTATATGCTAAACAAGAGCGATGATATGTTGGGTGAAGAAATGGATCAGTCAAAAGCTTTGGTTGAAAGTCTTTAGAGACTTCATACTAAGTATGACACGCTTCAAGATCAACATAACACTCTCTTATCTGATCACGAGAAGCTTTCTTATGAGTTTCTTCAAAGAAAGCAAGACCTTGAGAATCTAAGAGTGAGTTATGAAGATCTTCGGAAGGATCGCGATTCATTACTTGCTCAACATATCAGCGCTTCTCAGGAAGAATCTGTTCCTCCATGTTTGAAATGCATTGAACGTGAATCTGCTAATTCTTCACCTGAATGTTCAAATGCTGCTAATGTTTCAAATTCTTCACATGCCTCTGCTATCACTAATTCCTCATCTAAGGACATTGCTAGTATCATTGACGATGCAGGGCTGAAGGAATTGTACATGACAGACATGTACAAAAGCCTCAAAGGGGATCAGACTCTTTGTGATGTGCTTAAAAGCAGATCCTCAATAGGAACCCTAGGAAAGAGGGTATTGCTTTTGAGAGGAAACTCAATGCTGATGGTACATATTGGAAGCCTGAGCAGTACCCCAAAACTACATGGTTTGCTGCAAAGGGACCTCCAGTTGATCCATCTAACTTATCTGGATTTGCATGTGAATCTCCTCATTCTGATGATGAGTCAATTGACTCCAACTATAAACTGTTCAAAAATCAGAATGGTGAAGTATTTGCTAGATATGTTGGCACTAACTGCAGGAACGACTCCCCTATGAAGAAAATCTGGGTTCCCAAAAGATGACTTGAAAATCTTCAGGTGAATGTCATCATGACGCCACCTGTGAAGAATAGGAACCCCAGATCAAATTCTTCATATGGACCAAATTCTTCATATGGATCCAAGCCCTCATATGGACCAAACTCCTCACATGGATCATATTCCTCATATGGATCAAAGTCCTCATATGAACATCATTGTGCTAACCCGTCTGTTTCGCAGGGAAGATCTAAGGATTATGGATATGTGCATTATTCTTCAAATCATTATGTCCATAAGTCCTCGAAGAATTTCTCTACATACTCTTATGCTTACTCTAACCCCTCTTATGTGAAACGAAATGGACTGGCTTCTATGCCATCCTTCTCGTATGGAGCTCGCAGAGTGATGAACTCTTTGCCACCCCTTCAGATGTGGGTGGTGAAGAAAAAGAACTAATCTCTTCTGCAGGGTCAGGTCTCTAGACGTACATAATCGTCTGAAGAATTTGCTGGAGACCTGAGTATGCCTGATAGGACGCAGGCTAATCATGAAGAAATGAACTTTCATTTCTCACGTCCTCATATTGCTTTATCTGTTCTTTTGCTTGATGAAATTGATCTGATGAATTGATGTCATATTCTTCACTGATGAAGTATATGAGTTTGTAAGCTGCACTAATTCATCTGCAGGATGATCAACCCAAAGCCACTGAGTGGGTCCTCGATAGTGGATGTACAAACCACATGACTGGTGACAAGAATCTATTGATGGATGCTCCATTATCTCCGTCGCATCTGAAGCATATCATCTTTGCTGACAAAGGCAAAAGTCAGGTATTGGGTCTAGGTAAGGTTGCGATCACAAAGGATCGACACATGGACAAAGTCATGCTTGTTGAGTCCTTAGGATACAACCTTATGTCTGTCTCAATGCTTTGTGATCTTGATATGGTTGTTGTCTTTGGCAAGTACCGTTGTGTTGTGGTTATGGAAGCTGACAATTCCAAAGTCTTCGAAGGCTTTAGGAGAGGAGACCTGTATATTGTTGATTTCTCTACAGGACCACAACCAGCCGTGTGCTTACTTGCAAAAGCTTCAGAAGGCTGGCTCTGGCATCGACGACTTGGTCATGCAGGCATGAGGAATTTGCACACGCTTGCGAAGAAGAAGCATGTCATTGGCATCGAGAATGTCAAATTCCTCAAGGATCACCTATGCGGAGCCTGTGAAGCTGGGAAGATGACGAAGGCCAAGCATCCAGCGAAGACTATCATGACCACCACTCGCCCATTTGAATTGCTTCACATGGATCTCTTTGGTCCTAATCATTATTCTGCTATTTCAAATGAAGCATCTCAATATGGCTTTGTTATTGTTGATGATTATTCTCGCTATACATGGGTACACCTTGTTACTTTCAAACATGAAGTGCAGGAAGTCTTCAAACGATTTTCCTCGAGGGCTTCAACCAACTTTGGTGTGAAGATCAAGCACATCAGAAGTGACAATGGCACTGAGTTCAAGAATTCTGGTCTCGATGACTATCTTGATGAACTTGGTATTACTCATGAGTTATCTGCTCCTTATACTCCTCAGCAGAACGACGTCGTGGAGCGTAAGAACATGACTCTTGCTGAGATGGCTCGCACTATGTTTGATGAATACAAAACGCCTCATCGGTTCTGGACTGAGGCAATTGATACTGCGTGCCACATCATCAACAGAGTATATCTTCACAAATTCTTCAAGAAGACTGCCTATGAACTCCTCACTGATAAGAAACCCAATGTAAGTTATTTCAAAGTCTTCGGTGCTAAATGTTGGATTAGAGATCCTCATCACAACTCAAAATTTGCACCGAAAGCACATGAAGGTTTTATGCTTGGTTACGGAAAGGACTCGCACACCTACAGAGTCTTCAACAACGTTCTTCACAAGTTGTTGAAACTGTAGATGTGCGGTTCGATGAAACTAATGGCTCGCAAAGAGAGCACCTACCTACTGTGATAGATGAACCAGCACCTGAGGAAACTATCAAGTTCAAGGCTACTGAGGATGTCATTCCTACTGAAGAATCTGCTGAAGAATTCATTCCAGAACATGAAGAACGTCGAGCTAATGCACCTGAAGAAAATGCTGAAGAAAATGGTGCTGAAGAAAACGCTGATCAAATTCTTCAACGGCAACCAGCTCATCCTCGCATTGCAAAAGAAGTGCAAGTTGAAAAGATCATCAATGACATCAAAGCGCCAGGTCCTCTCACACGCTCAAAAGCTTCACATTTGTCTAACTTTTGTGGGCACTATGCTTTTGTCTCTATTACAGAGCCCACTAAGGTAGATGAAGCATTTCTGGAGCCTGAGTGGATTCAGGCCATGCAAGAAGAATTACATCAGTTCGAGCTCAACAATGTCTGGGAACTGGTCAAACGTCCAGATCCTCGCAAGCACAATATCATCGGCACAAAGTGGATCTACCGCAACAAGCAAGATGAAAATGGCCTTGTGGTGAGGAATAAGGCACGGCTTGTAGCTCAAGGCTACACACAGGTTGAAGGAATTGATTTCGATGAAACTTTTGCACCTGTTGCTAGACTTGAGGCTATTCGCATATTACTTGCTTATGCTAACCATCATGATATCACTTTATATCAAATGGATGTGAAAAGTGCATTCCTCAATGGTAAGCTTGAGGAAGAAGTATATGTTGCTCAACCCCCAGGTTTTGAAGATCCAAAGAATCCTGACAAAGTCTTCAGACTCAATAAGGCCCTCTATGGCCTCAAGCAGGCCCCACGGGCGTGGTATGATACTTTGAAGGAATTCCTCATGACGAAAGGCTTCAAACCCGGTTCACTCGACCCTACTCTTTTCACTAAATCTTATGATGGTGAATTGTTTGTGTGCCAAATATATGTTGATGATATTGTCTTTGGCTGTACTGACCAACGTTATAGTGATGAATTTGCCTATATGATGAGTGAAGAATATCAAATGTCTATGATGGGAGAGTTGAAATTCTTCTTAGGTCTTCAAATTCGTCAACAACGCAATGGCATATTCATATCTCAGGAGAAATACCTCAAGGATGTACTGAGGAAATTTGGCATGCAAGATTGCAAAGGCGTCAAAATTCCTATGCCCACAAATGGCCATCTGTGCACTGATGAAAATGGTATTGACTTCGATCATAAGGTATACCGCTCCATGATTGGTTCTTTATTGTACTTATGTGCATCTAGGCCAGATATAATGCTTAGTGTTTGCATGTGTGCCCGATTTCAAGCTACACCGAAGGAATCACACCATAAGGCTGTGAAGCATATTCTTCGATATCTAGCTCACACACCAACACTTGGATTATGGTACCCCAAGGGCTCGGCTTTTGATCTCATTGGATATTCTGACTCTGACTATGCTGGTGATCGTGTGGACCGCAAGTCAACATCTGGTACATGTCATTTCCTCGGACGATCTTTGGTCTGTTGGTCCTCGAAGAAACAGAACTGCGTATCACTATCTACTGCTGAAGCTGAGTACATTGCCGCTGGTTCTTGCTGTGCTCAATTGCTATGGATGAAGCAAACTCTCAAGGACTACGGCGTCAACATGAAGAATGTGCCTCTCTTCTGTGACAATGAGAGTGCCATCAAGATTGCTCACAACCCAGTTCAGCACTCGAAGACAAAGCACATTCAGATTCGTCATCATTTTCTTCGTGATCATGTGTTGAAGGGAGAAATTTCTATTGAGCATGTGAAGACTGAAGAACAGCTAGCCGATATCTTCACAAAGCCCTTGGATGAGAAGATATTTAGCAAGTTGCGGTGTGAGCTAAATATCCTAGAATCTTCGAATGTTCTTTGAAAAGGACACTCATCCTAACACTTATGCAAAATTGATGACTTAGATGTGCAACACATGAAGAAATGTTTTTCTTCAATCAATGAAGAATAACACTCTTAGTGTGAAGAAATTAACGAAGAATTTGATTCTTAGAACCCTATGATAATTGTACACGGTGTCTGAAATCATCATTCTTATACGGTGGGTCACGCCACCACCAAAAGTTGAAATTCCTCAATTATTCATATTCTTCAACTTTGCATTGTCTTCACTGCTTCCGTCGTTTTTCTTCATTGGCTATACAAATATATAAGTTTATGTCCTCTAGAGCATTCACTTATTGCTAATTCTTCAAGTTGGTTTTTCTGCTAAGTGAATGTGATCGGACCCTCCCCCCTCTATGCTATACTCAATCTAATCTATTCACAAATTCTTCATGTGCGTTCTATTTGAAACTCGTTCAAAATCTTCACTGTGTCCTTTTGAGCTGAAGAAATTGCGAACGGAACTTTAAAATCTATCTTTTCGAAATTTTCGGAGTTGCCGCTCAAACCGTTCCGCATCCCACGTTACACTTATCCACTCACCCACGATCACACACGATCTCCACCTCTCAGTACGTGGGTGACACATGTCAAGCGAATGAGAAGGGTCAGGGGCACGTTCGTCCAATTTCTTCGGGTGAGCAGTTTTTCACCGTGGCTATAAATACCCCTCCTTCCCTTCCTCACTTATTTTACTCCGCTCGATCTCTCTCTCCAGCTCGAGCTTCTCAAACACTAGCGCCGCCGGTACTTCATCGCCGCTGGTGAGGAAGAGCTTCACTGCCTCGACCTCGTCGCTAACGTACTCGCACCGACCGCGGAAATCTTCACTCCGCTGCCGCCGTAGCCGTCTTCCTCCGCCAAGTTAGGACGTGGAAGATCTGCACAGACGAACTTCACATCTCCTTACTCCAGTTTGTCATGTTCTTCATCCAGGGTAATTAAAAGTTACTTTTACTATCCTCCTTGATTCAAATGATTATCTTCAAAATCTTCAAAGGTGTTTTTCTTCATAGTTTCACACACTAAACACCTCACAAGTCATCTGTTCTTGATTCGTTTCTCTAAGCATCATTTTTCTTAAAGATTCCTCAATTGTGTGGAACCTAAGACAAAGAATGCTTAGTGAAATTCTTCAAGACTCATCTGGTCAAATTCCTCAAACTTGTTCTTTTGAAAAACCCTCTGAGAACGCATATGACCTCTCCAAATTCCTCGCAACTATACTCTGTTCACAGGTACACATGTCAGCTGCTGAATCACTAGGTTCTCATCAACTGAACTCATTTGCAGCATTGCTCGAAGAAAAGTTGCATACTTCTTCAGAGAATTCAATTGTTCAAATTCCTCAACTGAAGAAAATGGCTGACGGTAAGAAGCCACAGAAGGGAGGAAAGAGGCCTGAGGTAAATGCAACGTTTGAGATCCCTGATGAAATATATGCTGGGTACTGCACACCTACTGAGGAAACCAAGAATGAGCGCAAAGTGCGCATTCAGAAGATAGAGAGGAGATGGGCAAGAGAATGGAGGGAGTACAGATATGTCACTCCTAAGTATATGAAGAAATTCGCACTCAATCCTCCATGCCCAAGAGCTCCATTGGCACCTGGCCAAATCGCTGATCCCACCAACCTCAAGCGCAGCGAGGACTATCCTGATGAATGGGCCAAGCGCCAAGCCAAGTTGGCTAAGCAAGCCAAAGAAGCAGTGAGGAAATTCAATGAAGACTCTGCTGCTGCTGCTGCTGCCTCTGCTGAGGCCTTTGCTGTCAAGCCAAAGAAGGCTATGTCAAAGAAGCCTGCGCGCAAGCCAAGTGCTTCACCAACAATGCCCTCAAGGCCAAGTTCCTCAGCAATGCCCTCACGACCAGAATCCTCAAAGCCCTCACGGCAAATTCCTCATGTTGCTCCTGTTCCTCCAAAGTCCTCAGCTCCTCCGCCTAAGCCCTCAGCTGTTCCGACTAAATCCTCAGCACCTGTGCATCTTGCCTCGTGCCAAAGGACTGCAGGCATCTCCATTGCCTCAGGTGTCTCAGCTAGTTCCTCAGCTGCACCAAGTTCCTCAGCTGGCCCCTCACTGCTAAAAACAAAGGCCACTGCTGGACGAGGTCCTCGCCCAAGTCCTCAAAAGAAACAAGTCGCTTTCCAAGTACCGTCTGAAGAAGATGAAGCTAATGATGATGAACTTGCAGAAATCATCAGAGACAGTCAAGTCAGGGCTGCTAGAGCCAAAGGATCAGAGGTGCCACTGATTTTGGATCCCAAGTTGATCCTCGACTACATTGATGTCTGGCACAAGGACCCCAATACTCCCATGCCTGACTTCAAGCTGACTCCTGGCCAAAGTCACATGCTGACCCACTTCATTCAAGAAGAAAAGTGGAAATTTGAGAAGGCCAGGCAGATCAAGAAAGCGCAGTACAAGAAAGAGCGATATCTGAAGAAAAAAGTTGTCTCTATGACAACTGAAGAACTTGTCACTATCCAGACTGAGATCAAGAAACTCAGTGATGACTTTGACGCATATCGCGCTGATTGGCTTGGAGCCAAGGTTCATTTTGTGAAACTTGCGGATAACTTCACTTCCAATGTTGCAGCCCCAACGCAACAGGAAATTCCTCAGGCTGAAGCATCTGCTCAGCCTACTGAAGAAAATGCCAGGACCACTGATGACAATCAGGCTGCTGAAGAAAATGTGAGTTCCTGGGCTGATGACTGCATTCCAGTCGCTGAAGAAATTGCCAGGGCACCCACTAGTGGTGCGCCTGAAGAAACTGAAGAACTCAGGGCAACTGCATCAGTTGTGCCTGAAGAACATCAACCAGATTCCTCAGCTGCTCCTGCACCAACTTCAACTCCAATCCTTCCATCTGCATCAGATGTGAAGAAGACCAAGGCTGCAGAGCGTGCTGTAGTGAAGAAAAGGAAAGCATCAGTTGCTTTAGATTCTTCAGCTCCGAAGAAAATGAAGCCTATGACAAGTTCATTTGCAAATCCGATTGATGTTGTTCCCATCTCAACCAGGCCATCAAAGGACCTTGTTCCTTTTGATGAAGAATATGTGATCCCCAGCGGATCTGATGAAGAAACTCCTTCTGCTGCTTCGTCTGAACCGTTGGATGAAGAAATTGAAGTGGATGCGATCCCTTCAACACCTATCATCTCCTCGCCTATGCCTCAGTTCACAGCTGAAGAGGCTGGCGTTGAAGAAATGGAAGATGAAGATGTGGACGTTGGCTGCTCCACACCCGTAATCAGTGATGAATTCTGGGAAAGTCAGCATCCAAACTCTCCAATGTTCACCCCTCTACAGCAAATTCCTCAGTCCCCCACACAAACTGTACAAATGGGCTCTGAAGAAACTCATCCCACTGCATCTGTCCATGAGGAAATTCCAGCCACTAGCGCTGAAGAAACTGCTGCTGCTGAACAACCAACGACGCAGACTGCCACTGAGGAGGAACCAGAAATTCCTCAGCCTGAAGAACCTGCGATTGAGATTCCTGAGGTCGTGATGCAACTCACTGACACTCCTCTGCCGAAGCCAAAGGATCCATTCTCACGCAAGCAAAAGTTCAAGGCTGATGATTTCTTCGGCGAGCACGTATTCTTCGAAGATTACAACCCATATAACTCTGCTCGCATTAGGAAGAGGCGTTTCTGGACTGCTAGTCAAGCCAATTTCTATTCCTCAGTGCTGTTCAACAAGGAGAAGATCTTCTACCATGAGCATATTCCTCACGTGGATATGGAATCTCTGCCGTGCTTCGCACCAGTCCTCAGTGTTCTTCACGACGCTGGACTGCTAAACTTTTGCTCTGACATCTGCGATTGGAATGAAGAACTGATTCTTCAATTCTATGCAACGCTGCACATCACCGGAGATGCTGAAGATGTGAATTCATGGGTGCTGGACTGGATGTCTGAAAACACTCACTACACTGCACCAGCCTCTGAATTGCTTCGTGCTCTACCACTCAGTCCTCCCTTGAAAGCTCGCTGCATCTACAGTGAACCTGAGCTCACACATCATTACATGCAGGTGCTGATGAAACCTTTGAAGCCAGGTCAAGCACCAAGAACCAAATTCCTCGTGAAGGAATTGCTGTACGTGCCCAGAACTGTCTATCGTATTCTTACGAGGACAATCAGTCCTATCAAAGGCCATGACTCATCTGATGAGGAAATTGTTGGCATCATGAAGAATCTGGTATTCAACATCGTTCATGGCATTCCTGTCAATTATCACGATTTCTTCATGAGGACTATGGCAAATGTTGCACTGTCTCCGTTTGAGCTGAAGCCTTATGCACCTTGGATTATGAGATTCCTCAGGACAAGGTCTTCACTCAACTACAAAGCTGATTTCCAGAATCACCTCAGCTACTTGCCCCCAATTGAAGTCCTCAAGCAGACATATTCCTCAGTTGATGGAAAGGGCAAGGCACCAGCTGTAATAGATGAAGGCATTCGTCCATTGGATGGTCAGTTTCGCAAAGCTGCATCTTATTCCACCAATGATGACTCTGCCACACATGACTCTGCCAATGCACCCAAGTCCACTCCTCAAGCCACTGCTCCGCGCGTGATGACTGACCGTGAACTTCTGCTTAGTCTTCACCAGAAGGTGGATCGAAATCACAAATGGGTTAAGCGTCAGTTTGGTTCACTTCTTCACAACATGACTGCCACACACAATGCAGTGAAGAAAAACCACTACTACCTCCATCAAGTCTTCGGTCGCACCTGGGCAATCCTGTCACATCTGTATGGTGAAGAAGATCTGAAGAAATGGGTCTCAAAGAAGATTTTGACTGGTCTGCACCTCCACCGAAGAAATTCAAGAAGGTCAAGGTTCCTTCTCTAGTGGCCAGCTCATATTCTTCATCGCGCGACACTGATGAAAATGAAGACTTGGACGACACTGCGGCAGGCCCTACTACAACAAACGACCCCAACAACGCTGGCGCTCCTTCATCAACTTGATATTCTTCAGGGGCGTTAGTCCTCATATTCGATCCTTTTGGTCATTTGATGACAAAGGGGGAGAATTTTGAGTTAGTCTTCAAGCGGGTCTTTCTATATGGGCGTTTTTTGTTAAGTTACAACTCTCGTTCTTCTGAGACTTTATTGGATCGAGTTGTAAACTTAAACCCGATGGTGCTCTAATACTTTTGATATGTTTTTCTGCATGCTTATTACTCGTTAATATTATTGCACGCATGCTGAATTACATCAGTCACCATATTTCATCATGCATTTCAAATTCTTCTCTATTATATGTCAAATGCGTGTATGAATTACAAGATATAGGGGGAGATCTCCATGATTCAACTCTTCAAGTGTGCATTGCTTCAAAAGCAAATTCCTCACTATGCACATCTTCAGGGGGAGTTCTTCTATATCTTGCAATCAAATTCCTCAATATCAGTAGTTACACTTCATATGTTTATCCCCGTTGAAAACTTAACCTATATTGTCATCAATCACCAAAAAGGGGGAGATTGTAAGTGCATCTAGTGCCCCTTAGTGATTTTGGTGTATTGAAGACTTATAGGTTAAGGGACTAATGCGTTTGTGAGTGTACACAGGTCTATAAGTCTATGAGGAGTTTGATATTTACAGAGAAAGTCGACCCCTAAAAATGAAGTTCTTCGACTGAAGACTTTGGATCTCTGAAGACTTTCTGAAGACTTTGAAAGTGAAGAAATTGGTGTGACCTTGAAGACTTGGTATTCATTCGAGGAACATGAAGCGTGAAGACTTTTGTTTTCGTAGTTTCATTTTCTCTTTCTTGAGTCATAGGAAACACCGTACTGTTAAAGGGGGTCGAGGAAATACTAAGGAAAATTTCCAAGTGATGCTCAACTCAAAATCCTACACCTACCAATCCCTTCGAGTGAAGCCATTGGAAATCTCATACAGTTCAGTCAATTTCTTCAGTGACAGAGACGAAGTTCTTCTGGTCTCTGAGGAATTTGTCCTGACTGAGGAGTTAGGAATTCGCCAGTGCGGATTGCCTACACAGTGAGGAACATGATAGCCCTGAGGATTTTGCTACTCAAAATTCCGACCGTTGCTGTGCTATGCGCCAGCTGTCCCAAAATATCTATCCACCTAACGGTCATATCATTGAAGGGCATTTATGTCTTATCATGTCGGGCTGCTCCCTAGGCTATAAATAGCCGCCCCCTACAACCACTAGCTGGTTGGCTGCTCCGAGAGAAACTGACACTTGTCATTTGAGAGCAACCCATCCTCCGAGGACTTTGAGCGAAAATCATCAAGTGAGGAAAAACCCAAAACCCAAACACCTACAAACCCCAAGTGATTGAGCATCACTGAAGAGATTGATCCTGCGTGGATCCGACGCTTGTTACCTTTGAAGACTGTGCTTCTTCCAGACGGTTAGGCGTCATGGTCTAGAGCATCCAAGAGGAATTGTGGATCGCCGAGTGACCAAGTTTGTGAAGGTTTGGAAGTCGCCTGAAGACTTACCACGAGTGATTGGACGAGGTCTGTGTGACCTTAGTTCAAGGAGAATACGGTGAGGACTGGGTGTCCTGAGCTGCGTGTTCAGGACTAGGTGTTCGGGACTGTGTGTCCTCGAGTTTAAATACTCAGCCACTCCAACTAGACGTACAATTGAGACAACAGTTGGAACTGGTCTAGCAAATCATTGTCTTCACCAAGCTTACTGATTCCATTTCCTCAACTCTTTCATTTCCTCATAATTGAGTTGTGTACTTGTTCATATCTGTGTTTGAAGACTTTGAGTGAAGACTTTCTCAATTTCCTCAGTTCAATTTCTTTAGTCTGATTGTCTTCATCCTGTGTTATCCTGTGCTTACGCTTCCTGTACTCTGTGCCTGTCTTCATTGTATCATGATGACTATGCTCATATTCTGTTATGTTTACTGTTGAGTACTTATTCCGCTGCTAGTAGTTCTTCTCTAAGGAATTTCCTCACCGGCAAATTCCTCAGTGAAGAATTTCATAAAAATCGCCTATTCACCCCCCTCTAGTCAATATAACGCACTTTCAGTGACACTTGCAGATATGCTCTGTCTCCAATTTCATAGGTTATTTCCTTGTGTTTCGAATCTGCATAACTCTTCTGTCTGGACTGAGCTACCTTTAGTCTATCTCGGATCGGCTTAAACCTTTTCTTCAGACTCCTTGATCAAATCTAGTCCAAATAACTGTCAGTCTCCAACTTCATCCCACATCAACGGTGTTCTGCAACTTCGTCCATACAGGGCTTCGAACGGCGCCATTTTCAAACTGGCTTGGTAGCTATTGCTGTATGAGAACTCCGCGTAGGGAAAATTGTCATACCAATTAGATCCATAATCTAGCGCACATGCCCTCAACATGTCCCCCAGAATCTGGTTGACCCGCTCGGTCTATCCATCTGTCTGCGGGTGGAATGCTGTACCAAACTCCAACCTTGTCCCTAAAGTTTGGTGCAGCTGATGCCAAAACTTTGAAAGAAACTGTGTTCCTCTATCTGATACGATGGTTGACGGTGTCCTGGACTAGGGGGTACTCATCACATCATCTCTTGATCAGTTGGATTGGGCCGAGGACCCCCATGGCCGCATACTCATGGGCCAGTTCAGACAGTTGCCGCATACAAGGAAGATTCCACAAGACTTGGCGATCAAGACAAGGACTCCTCCCCACCAGCGTATTCGGCTAGGACTCTTGTTATCCTAGGCATCTGGTGCATTATATAAACCGAGGCCAGGCTAGTCGATAGAGAGATACAACAATCAGACCATATGCTAGCTTCTAGGGTTTAGCCTCTTTGATCTTGTGGTAGATCTACTCTTGTACTACCCATATCATCAATATTAATCAAGAAGGACGTAGGGTTTTACCTCCATCAAGAGGGCCTGAACCTCGGTAAAACATTGTGTCCCCTGCCTCCTGTTACCATCTGCCTTAGACGCACAGTTTGGAACCCCTACCTGAGATCCGCTTGTTTTGACACCGACATTGGTGCTTTCATTGAGAGTTCCACTGTGTGATCGGCAAAAGAATCGATGGCTCGTCTGCAGGTCAACTGCGATGCCGACATCTTCGTCGCCGCCTCGACTGGTCACCTTGGCTTTACCAAGGACCGTACTCCATCTTCGATCGTCATGTTCGGACGAGGGCCTTCATCAACATCAACTCCGATCTCTATCAAGATAATGGAGGAATCATCCATGGAGCTCGGGGGCTCAACGTCAAACATTGCCCTCGGGCGACCGAGCAGTTTTTCCAAACAACGAACTTGTATTCGCTGCCACCACCTCTTTGAGCATCGCTTTGACGATCCCTATGGTGGAATTGTGTGGAATTAAGTCTACAACAACCACGCAAAATTTCAATGAGTTCCGATGGAGGAATCTTTGACAATCTATGATATACTGGAGCCCTGTCAAATCCGGACGAGAATCTGGACGAGTTTCAGGAGTGGTGTCCAACTTCTACCTCGGACGTCCTTTCGAAGATCCAACCGTTGATCTGCTGCAGAATTCCTATATCTACCACCCCTCAAAATTTCAGCTCGATCCGACCGTCCAAACTCCGGGAACCTTCCGATTAGTGCATCACTTTTCGGATCTGTTTTCTGCGTGAAAACGAATCCGACCCGAGTTCGTCTTTTTTATGAACGGGCTTTCGGACATCCTCTTTGAAGGAAGTTTTGTATGGGGTGTTGTGTTTTGTTCCCAAACACATCCCACTAACTTTGAAATCTTTTGAACATAATATTCAACATCATGCTGGTGTCAAACCAGTTCGACAATATTGCTCCACGGCTGCTGACCTGCGCTAGACGGGTCGTCACTTTGTTGAGCCGAGCTCAACTTCTTCGGATCATCATCTCGGCAAGCTGAACAAGAGTCCGACATCGTGAAGGATAAATCATCACCAACATCGCCGCCCCACGGATTACATGGAGCGGGCATACCGGCATCGCCGCATGGTCACTTCATCAAGCCGACATCGACCACGTCACGACCTGCATCGGCAGGGCCGCACTGTTGCTTCTTCAAGCCGGTGTCCATCACGCCGACCTACTTCGACTCATCGGTTGACATCGAGGCTTCGACATCTCGGTTGGACCGGGGGCTTCGCCATATCTTCATCAACCTATACTCCGGAGACTTCGGCGTCACTAGCCGACCCACCCCGTCATGTTAGCTGGACCGAGGGCTTTGCCTCGGCGAGCCAACCTTTGCCAGCATCGCCGTGCCGTCGCTTTATCACCCATCAGGCAATGGGTGCGCGGATCGAGTCCCAATTTTCGGAATCACCTTTCTTCGGATTGCTACAACAAATAAACCAGGTCTATCAAATGGTGGCCGCATTAACGATGATCGCATGGTGGTTCAGTCAAGTTTCTGTACATAGTCCGGCGAACGCCGCATCCGGAACTCGGACCGACCTATGAATTCAGGCTTTGCCACGCCTTTACCGCATCACGCTGACGCCCTGCATCGACATTGACTTTGGCACCAGGCAATATTTCTTTTATTACTCACTTTGCATAAATTATTTATTATGCAACAATTTTTTATTTTTTTATTATTACTATTATCTCCGGTTTGCACTATTTTTTGTGCACAGGAAAATGATCCATGTTGGGCAGTATCGTCAACTCGGCGTACTGACATACCACGTCACCTCGGCTGGACGGGGGGCTTCGTCAACACTTCATTACCCCATGCCAGGTACTTCGGCATCACACTGCCGGCCCGCATTGACCGTGCTATGTCACCACTTCGAAGTGCCGAGCTCTTTGCTCCGCCACCTTGGGACCGGCTTGGGGGATGGAACCTTGTCCCGCATCAAGCTCGGGCCGCGTCATCAATACCGAACACATTAACCAGCTAAGTTGCCTTCATGCTCAAAGTTTTAAATTTTTAACTTGTGTTCGGTTCGACCAAGCATTTTACCTTTTTGAAAAAAGTTGCTTGTAGAGAATCTCCTTGTCAAAACTTTGTTTGTGACACACAAATTCAAATACCCCGTTTATTTGGGGGCTTCCTTTATGAAGCTTTTCCTCTTGCATATGATTATACTAGTACGACTTCGTTCCTTGTTCGTGTATTACGCCACAATATGCACCATATTGACTTAAGCGATTTGCAAGTTGGGTTGCCTGGCTCCTGTGCTTACCCCTACATTCCCGATTGTTTGGCTAGGGAGTAAAGGGAGCACCTCTACGATTGTCACGACCGGGTCCTCCGAGCTCTGACCTCGGACTGGGTGAAGCCGAAAGCTAGCACTCTTATTGTTTTCAATCATGGTCGGCACACAACGAAACTCATGAGTACAAAAAATCTATTGCACAAGTCTCATAGTAATAGTGAGCACCGAAGAAAGGTATCGGTGGGCGTACCATTTTCTTCGAAGATGCTTCTTACACTTCGTCTGTAATATAGCATAAGTTCCCTGAGCGCGCTTTGTCTATTACAGCCTTATGGCCCGGTTGCCTGGTTATCGAAAACACTGTCGATATTCTCGACAGGTGGAGTACATAACACTTTTCGGTCCTTGACCGAAGAGGGAGAAGCCGACGGTCGGTTAAGACGCATTTAAAGTTCGGGTGAACAAAGATATGATATTAGTACTTCGGTACATACAATCATTATACATAAAATTCTTTTACCCAAGTCACTTGGGGGCTCTTAAATTTATATGAGCCGTTTCATAATAAGTGTTCTTCTTCTTAGTTGTTGCAAAGTTTTTATTACTATTATTATTCATCACTCCTTTTTTCGACACGAGTGTGTGGTCACTAGCCGGGGAGCCTAATTTCTCTCTCAAAGCCGCTAGAGTTTAGTTTGCTAAACTGGCCTAATGAGAAGTACTCTGCCTTCGGGATAGGAGGTTGAAGCCGTAGGCTGACCCGCTTGAAGTCTTGAGATAGGACGTGTCATGTTAAAGCACGACAGAAGCACTTTTTTTAAAGTCCAATTTTCTGATTGGCACCGAACAATTGATCTAGTTCGGACGTCGATTTTTTCTGACGTTTTTTGGTTTTCCAAGCCTATGACACTTTTAAACCATTTGTGCGTTTCCAGCATTAGTCCCGCAGTGGAACGCCGGACACCTTTAGGGATCAGGCAAAAACATTCTCGGATATTACTATATATGCATCGATTTCGAATTGTGTCTTCGGTCAATAGTTGGGTTGCCCGGCTCCTGTGCTTGCCTCCTACGTTCCGCTTTGTTCGGCTAGGTGTGCAAAGGGAGAACCACTGCGATTGTGCTTCCAGCTCGCATGGTCAAGGACCTCAGTGGAGAAAGCCGAAAATTGACTGTCACAATAGGCATAAACTGGTCAGCGATCCGATGACTATATTAAATGACGGGCCGTTCATAACATTGGCCGAAGTGTTTACGGCTTGACCTCAGATGTCGCCGAACAGTAATCGGGGCTCATAGCTAGCTTCCCCGGTTTAAAACTCCTATGACTAAGGGAAAGTTATAAAGCCCGCATATCTGATTGCTTCGTTTCTGCTACACAACCGCCTCCGGGCACCGAGACATGGGCTAAGGGTTGTTTTGTTAGTGCGGAAACACCCTGCGTAGTATCTACCAAGGGGTAGAAGCCGACGATGGGCCACTTTCAACTGATAAACGGTCACAATGGAGTCACAATAATGATGTAAAGTACTTGGATACATAGAATCATTACACATAATCTGTGATTTTACTCTGGATATCGATCCATAATTCGGCCACCCATGCCCACATTAAGGCTCGGGGGCTAATGGGCTTTGCGCTCATTATTTACAAAAATTAAAGGGGCACATCGATCCCCTGATCTGGTGTTGCCACCCGACCAGTGTCTCGGGGGCTACTGCATTGCCTATTTCAATGCAGAAAATTCCAAATGCCAAGTGTTCGGCTTGACCGAACTATAGGTACCATTTGGACCTATCCGGCGTCAAGCTAAATAAATTACGGCAACTTTTCAAGACCCTCTCTCAAGGGTCCATTCGCCAATCACTATTATCCCTAATATATTACACTGCGTTTTTATTCCTATGTATGCTGCCGAGCTAGGAGTTGATCCTCAGGCCGATTTCGCACATCGGCCCGAGTCTTAGGGGCTACTGGGAACAGCGGTTTCATGTTTTCCTTCAAGTGCATCTCGGGGTTTAGACCGACACAAACCTTGAGGGCTACTAGATATACATATACTGGTTATATATCTCGGCAGAGAATAAATTGCACCAATAAAAAATATTCACAAAATATCAGCCCACTGTCGGGTGGTTCACCACCTCGGATGCAGTCCGGCATAAAGCTCGGGCACCCACGGCTAGCTCCATAGAGGGCATTTCCCGCATTAAACTTGGCTAAAATCCTTCAACTTTTTAACCAAGATGATCTATGACATCTTGGATATAGTCCGGTGTTGGAGCTTGGACACAGTCCATCGTTGGAGCTCGGATACATTTCGGTGTTGGAGGTCAGAAGCAGCCCCACATTGGTGCTCGGCTGCAAAAGATACCTCGAATGCAGTCCGGCATTGGGGTTTGGACGCAAGAGGAAACTGCCGCTTGGGAACAACTTCAAACCCGAGGTGTGGCATAAAAATAACAAGGCATTGATAAAGGCTGGAAACTTAAAGGGGCTCCTCGAATACCCGACGTGTAAACTCGTCGGATGCACTTTGGCGATCCTCAAGATCGAAGATGAGAAGATTTGTTGAACCGGTTTCAAGACTGACGACCGAAGATGAAGAACAGTTTGGAAGAATTGAGGAGCGTTCCTAACTTGAAGACCGGTTCAGGGGGCTACTGACGGTGTCCTGGACTAGGGGGTACTCATCACATCGTCTCCTGATCAGTTGGATTGGGCCAAGGACCACCATGGCCGCATACTCATGGGCCAGTTCGGACAGTTGCCGCATACAAGGAAGATTCCACAAGACTTGGCGATCAAGACAAGGACTCCTCCCCACCGGCGTATTCGGCTAGGACTCTTGTTATCCTAGGCATCTGGTGCATTATATAAACCGAGGCCAGGCTAGTCGATAGAGAGATACAACAATCAGACCATAGGCTAGCTTCTAGGGTTTAGCCTCTTTGATCTCGTGGTAGATCTACTCTTGTACTACCCATATCATCAATATTAATCAAGCAAGACGTAGGGTTTTACATCCATCAAGAGGGCCTGAACCTGGGTAAAACATTGTGTCCCCTGCCTCCTGTTACCATCCGCCTTAGACGCACAGTTCGGGACCACTTACCCGAGATCCGCCAGTTTTGACACCGACAATGGTCCTTGGAACTCCATGCAGACATACGATCCTGGTCATATATATCTTGGCCAACTTTGCACTTGTATATGTGGTTTTCATTGGGATAAAGTGAGCTACTTTGGTCAAGCGATTGACTACTACCCATATAGAATCATATCCTGATTTGGTCCTGGGTAATCCGCTGATAAAATCCATGCCAAGTTTATCCCACATCCATTCGGGTATCGGCATAGGCTGTAACAGTCCTACTGGCTTTTGATGCTCAGCCTTCACTCTCTGACATACATCACATACGGCTACATATTTGGCAATATCCTTCTTCATACTAGTCCACCAGAAACGTTCCTTCAAATCCAAATTCATCTTGGTGTTTCCGGGGTGTATCGATGTCACATCCTAGTTAGTCATGCATTAGAGTGTTGCATCATGTTTACTCCTTCATCAGAAACTTGAAATGGGGATCTGTGAAACCCTCAGAATCATTTTGAAAATGACCCAAATAAAAATTTCTCCAAAAGGGTCCAAGAAAATGCTCATGTTGCTCTCTGAAAATATTGGACAGAGATAAAAATCAAACCAATATTTTTAGTGGCTCATGGACATTTATTTTGGGCATTTGGAATTAATGCATAAATATTTGCATTGGAAATATATTAATTATATATATTAATATATGCCCAAATATTATGCCATTTATAAAAGAGCTCTGGAATAATATATATAGCTCCTGCAAAAATTGGCATAAGTTAAATAAATGATTTAATATATTATTTAAATCAAAACAAATGTCAGAAATTAGAAAACAGAAAAATATATAACAGGAGGAGCTTACCTGGGCTCCTCCACTGTGCGGCCCAGCCAGCTGGCCGGCCCAGCCAGCAGCCGGCCCAGCCCATCTCCCTCCTCTGTCGTCTTCGTCCCGACAGAGGGAGGGGAGTGTGGCCGGCGCGCGCGCGCGCCACCGCGCCACGCCACCTCTCTCCCTGCCTGCCTGCCCTCCCCTCCTCGCCTCGATGCCCCTGGACGACGCCACGCCTCTCCCCCTGCTCTCTCTCACTCTCCCCCGGCTCTTCCTTCCTCTCCCTCGCTCTCTCTCACACGGCCGAACACCACCGTCGCCGTCGTTCGCCATAGCAGCCGTCTCCGGCCACCCCTCGCTCCCCCGACTAGCTCAGAAGCTCCGCCACGACCCCCTCTTCCTCCCCACCGCTCCACGGTCCTCCAGAAGCCCTGCATCGCCGCCACGTCGCCGTTCCCCTCTTCGGGCTCCGACCATCGTCGCCGTCGAATTCGTCGTCTCCAGCGCGTCCCCGAGCCCGCTAACCATCCCTGCAGCTCCGCGGTGAGCCCCCGGATCGTTTCCCCCTTCTCCCCTGGTCTCTTTCGACCTCTAGGCCCTAGCCCCACCTTGGCCGAGAGCTCCACGCCGCCGGCGATGTCGCCGTCGTGGCCACGGTCACCGTAGCACCCAACCGAGCACACTATCATGCTCCACACCTCACTAGGAGTACGCAGCACGCGCTAACGCCTCCCCAAACCCCCTGCAACACCGATCCTGACCACACCCGAACTCCGGCGGCCGCAGCCGAGCTCGCCGCCGTCGACTCCGGCCACCCCGAGCCCAACGGACTCCGCCAAGAGCTGCGGTTTGTCCTCAGCTCCACTCCGGTGGTCTCCGCGGCCCCTTTGGTGGCCGAAATAGCCAAAACCACTCCCGCCGCCGCGTCTGGCTCGCCGGCGGCTAAACGCCAGCGTCGCTGGCTTTGACTTTGACCATGGGTGGGCCCTGGTTGACTCCCCTGAGTCAATGACAGGTGGGGCCCAGCCCTGCTAATTATACAGGATTAGTTTTAATTAAATCTTAATTAAAACAATCACCCTGACATGCGGGACCCACTGTCAGGTTTGACCCAGACCTGTTCCGTTGACCTGCTGACGTCACACTGACGTCAGGCTGACGCAGTAATTGATTTTCTGGATTTAAATTTAAATCAGGAAATTCCAGAATATTATTTAAACTTCAAAAATTCATAACTTTTATTCTGTAACTCCAAATTGGACAAATTATATATGAAAAATGATCAGAAAAATCCAATCTATCCATCTGTACTATTTTCATGCATGATCAAACAAGTTAAATTGATATTTTAAGCAGAACAAGGAAAAGCACTTTAAAAGGCCATGTTTGAGTTTGAAATTTGAATCTTTGATTCAAATTTGTTCAAACCCTTCTGGTTTTAGTTGCATTAGCCCAACACACTCATATTGCTATGTTTCATGCATGCATCATATTGTTGCACATTGTTTGGTGATGGTTGTGTATCGGTGTCCTTTGCGACAGGTTCTGCCTCCGAAGAGTACCGTGATTACCCTAACGAAGAACCGTATCAGTGCATCGAACCATCAGGCAAGCAACCAACCATTTGATCATATCGATACAATCCCATGTTCTTGCTCCTGCTCTCTTTTACTGCATTAAGACAACGCGTTTCAAACTTCTGTGTGCTACGGTAGTTGAACCCATTTCCTCTGCATGACCTGTCATTGCCACAGTAACTAGATGAAACCCACTAGCATGTGTAGGAGTTGATTGAGCCATATGTATGTGTTATTCCTACCTTGCTATGCCTGCTATGCTTACAGTCGTGTCAGGTCTGGTTCATCTGGGTGATGGGCTAGAGTGAAATGGTTATGTCAGTAATGAGAGTGGTGTGGTGAACACGATTTGGTAAAGGTATCGATGAGAGGCCATGTAGGAGTACATGGTGGGTTGTTTCATTGAAGCCGACCTTAAGCACTGAGATCTGTATGTGTGATTTAAGAATCAGCTACTACCATGCATTGGGCCCGAAACCAATGGACCCTCTCGGCTTCTTATTCACCCTAGTTCTCCGTCCAGGAGTTGCAAGTAGTTTCTGGTGTTTGTAGCCTACTGGAGGCCGTGGACAGCGCCGACCGTAGGGGTGGGCTGTGATGCGGTAGGTACGTGGCACGGTGTACCGAATACCCGTTAGGTATCTCGGGAACCCTGTTCACATTGTTCGGGGCCGTATGGGAAACCTCGGCCGGACTCCCTGCGGATGGAACCTGAATAGGCGATAAACCCGGACTGGAGGCTTAGGTGATTAGGTAGGTCGTGGCCGACACCCACGTTGGGCTTCCGCTTGAAGGTTGCCGAGTACATGTCGTGTAAACGACGGTAAGTGGTGAAAGCGTATATGAAGAAGTACACCCCTGCAGGGTTAACATGATCTATTCGAATAGCCGCGTCCGCGGTAAAGGACTACTTGGTTGCCTATACAGTTCATAGACAAGTAAATGGAAACTACTAAAAGCCTCAAGATAAGTGTGAGTGCCGAGGATGGCTCTTCCGTAGGAAGACGGAGGTGGATCCTCGGTAGTGTATTGAAGTGGTGAGTAGTGGACTCGTGTGCGCAAAACCATTTCAAGTTGGAGTATCGTAGGATAGCCTAGCCAAGAGTCAAAGCTGGCTTGCTGCAATAACTCCACCAACCCTTCTTGATACTATGCATGTATGTAGGATCTGATGTAAGTCTTGCTGAGTACCTTTGTACTCATGTTGCTATAATCTACATTTTTACAGAAGACGCTGCAACCCCTTCTGATGGGTTCTATGTAGACCTTGACATCAACGAGTAGGCTAAAGACCCAGGTGGTGACCCTGAGCTTGTGATGGACCACGTAGTATAGCTAGGCTTTCCAAGCCTCTTTTATTTTACTAGTTGTCTGTACTCAGACAAGTTACTTCCGCTGCTGGCTTGTATGACTGTATGACTTGTATGTTGGGTCGTGAGACCCGTACCTTGGTGTATGTTATGTATGGCTCCCTGAGCCTTAAATAAAGTACTTGTGTCATAGAGTCATGTTGTGATGCTTCGTTGTATTTGCACATATCGAGCATAATGTGTGTATGATTGAAATGCTTGGTATGTGTGGGATCTGACTATCTAGTTGTTTATCTTTAGTAGCCTCTCTTACCGGGAAATGTCTCCTAGTGTTACCGCTGAGCCATGGTAGCTTGCTACTGCTCTGGAACACTTAGGCTGGCCGGCATGTGTCCTTCTTCGTTCCTGTGTCTGTCCCTTCGGGGAAATGTCACGCTTTGAGTACCGGAGTCCTGTTAGCCCGCTACAGCCCGGTTTACCGGAGTCCTGCTAGCCCAGTGCTACAGCCCGGACCCACTTGCTGATGACCGACACGTTCGAAGCTGGGTCATGGATGCCTGTCCCTGTAAGTCTGTGCCACTTTGGGTTTACGACTAGTCATGTCAGCCCGGGCTCCTTATCATATGGATGCTAGCGACACTATCATATACGTGAGCCAAAAGGCGCAAACGGTCCCGGGAAAAGGTAAGATGACACCCGTGGGGATACCGTGCGTGAGGCCACAAAGTGATATGAGGTGCTACCGGCTAGATCGATGTGACATCGAGTCGGGGTCCTGACAGCGTTGGCATCAGAGCCGGACTGCCTGTAGGTTCTCCAAGCCAAACTGGTCGATGTTGAGTCTAGAAATTCTTTAGTTATATGTAGGGGAATTGTTTGTGGGTTGGAACGTAAGGCTCTTTTTACTCCTTTATCTTATGACTTTCTGATCTGAGTCAGTCCATTCTTCCACCGGGGGTTAAGGAATTAGGATCTGTTCTCTCTATCAGGATCACGAGTTACTAATCAGTAGTACCTTATAAGTTTGAGGGATACAAGCCTAGTTCAGTTCTACTACCACCTTATGTTGTTAGAATGGTTTCAGAACTTTGATATGATGATGTTGAGTATGTACGAAATCCTTTGTCAAATGTCTCAAATCCTTTTGAGCATTTACAGCTGTTATGCTGCCGAAATTTTGCTAGAAGTTCTAATGCCTTTGCATTATGATTGTGCTTCCAGATGGCCACTCGCGACCTCAATCAAGTGGTTCGCCTGACTCGATGCCTAGATGTACCCGGCCATACTGCTAAGTTGGTCAGGGTAATGACTGAGGCTGGATACCGCTGGTATCCCGAGTACACGGTCGAAGAGCAATTTCGGGACTTCAATCAAAGCCAGTATCTCTGCACTGTCAGGATATTTCCATCTTATCCTGGATCCACTGAGCCTCTTCACTGCTCCTATGGACTCGGGGTTACTATTGAGATGGCTGTGCAGGACGCCGCCTACTCTATGATGACATTATGCGAGTCAGATCTGGTTTATTTCGGGACTCTGATTTCCGGTATATGCCAGGATCACTTCCGGGAGCACAAGGGTATCTCCAGGCTATCTATGCTGACCCCACTCAGGAGGATTCACGGACTCGCACCACTGCTGAGATGCTCGAGGATAAGGACCGTGAAAATCGGGCCTTAAGGTTAGAGCTCTTCAATACCCGTGCTGACCACTGGGCTACTTTGACTCCGTTCGCACCGGCGGTGCAAGCTGGATATTCAGATATGCGCGATCTCTATCCTGTGAGATCTGCTCTGCCGGACGTGATGGTTTGGCGTGATGTAGGAGGCATCACCCCACCTCGCGGTCCCCGCAGGCCACCGTCTGTTGGTCCAAGGCCTCATCCTAGCCCCTATGGTTCACAAGCTCCGCGAGACCGTCTGTTTCCGGATGATCATGTTGAACTTCCAGGCTATGGAGGTGACTTCTACGAGGACTACTACGGATCGGTCTGAGCTAGTGGTAGTATCACTAGTTCGCACTAGCTGTGTCTTCTATCGTCCCGCGTGACTCGTGGGATATGACCTAGTTTGTACTCTTTCCGGAGGGGTAGAAAAATAATGTATAGGAGCTTGGGATGCCTCCGATAAGATGTAATCCTCTTTCACCGTAATAGTACTTTGTTTGGTCTTGTACTAAACTCTGTATGGTGTGTATGACGATGGAATAAAGAAGCAGTTACTGTATCTACCATGTCATACGGATGATCATCTTGCATTCCGAGTTATTCCTTACATTATGTATCCTATGTCGGAATTTTACCATCCTGACTAAATCATTGTCTTGTTTACCTAGGATGGTCAACACGCGCGCTAACCCTGCTTCTCAAGAGCGGGCCGAAGGCAGTGAAGTCAGGGATGCAAATCTGCCTCATCCTCCTTCACTAGCCGAGGTTATGATGGAAGCTGAGAGAAACAAGCGGGAGACCAACCGTTTGTTGGAGCGTATTGAACAGAATACAGCACACCATCAGAGGGCTAACGTGGTGTCACTCAGTGATTTTATCAAATTGCATCCACCCACGTTCCACCACTCCGTCGAGCCTCTCGACGCTGATGACTGGCTTCGCAGTATCTCTCACAAACTGCGTTCCGCGCTGGTAGCGGAGGCTGACAAGGTCACCTTTGCTGCATATCATCTTGAAGGCCCCGCCAGTCTATGGTGGGAGAATTATGGAGCTATGCGCCCTGCGGGCCATGTCACTACTTGGGCTGAGTTCAGCGAGGCTTTCCGTGAACATCACATTCCGGAGGGTCTCATGTACCGTAAACGTGAAGAATTTTGCAGTTTCACCCAAGGCCGACTTTCTGTGGATGCCTATAGCAGGGAGTTTGGTAATCTCGCCCGATATGCAACTGAGGAAGTGTCTACTGACGCCAAGAAGCAAGCAAGGTTCCGTAAGGGCCTTAGTCCTGAGCTTCGCCGCGACCTCCGTCTGCATGAGTGCACATCTTTTCCGAAACTTGTCAACAAAGCCATTAGTGCTGAAACTGGTCAGACTGACTATGACGCAACACGCAAGCATGGCCGTGATATGGGTTCCTCATCCGGTGCTGGTCCTCAGAAGCGCCGCGTGTGGGTGCCCAACACCGCCCTGCCACTCAGATTCACACCGAGGCCATCTTTCCAGGCGCCTTGCCCTGTTCAACAGTCTGCACCGACCAAGCCCTATGGGGGTCCAACCAATAATGCTCCTCCACGTACCAGTTCCGTGACTTGTTTCAAATGTGGGGAATCTGGCCACTATATGCGTGAGTGTCCCCAGACCAACCCCAATCAATCTGCTAAAGCTGTTGGCCGTGGCAAGCCGACAGGGAAAATATTCCACGCCAAGCCGGTCACCGCTTCACGTGGCCATGTTAACTGTATCTCTGCCGAAGAAGCTCAAGAGGATCCCAACGTCGTTCTCGGTACGCTTCTTGTTAATTGCCACCCGGCATCTGTTCTTTTCGATACAGGAGCCTCTCATTCTTTTATATCTGAAAACTATGCTCGCTTGCATAACGTCGCATTCGGTGATATGCCAACCTCTATGGTAATTCAAACTCCGGGATCCAAATGGCAAACTTCTAGAGTAAGCCATGGAAATGAAATCCAAGTCGACAGACTTGTTTTTCTCGCATCTTTGATAGCCCTTAAATCTTTAGATATTAATATCATTTTGGGTATGGACTGGATGTCAGCTCATCAAGCCAAAATTGATTGCTTCTCTAGGACTGTTCAACTCACCCATCCTTCGGGGAAGATAGTCAATGTATTGACCCGAATAGCCAAGCGACAATTATATTCTCTTAACGCCAGCCCCTTGCCAGATCTTGAGGACGTGCCGGTAGTCTGTGACTTCCCGGATGTCTTCCCAGAGGAATTGCCAGGTGTTCCACCTGACAGGGATGTTGAGTTCGTAATAGATCTCATTCCAGGAACCGTTCCGATTGCTAGAAGACCTTATAAGATGGCACCACTAGAACTAGCCGAGCTTAAGAAACAACTCGATGAATCCTTGAAAAAGGGTTTCATCCGACCTAGCTCATCTCCGTGGGCTTGCCCCGTCCTATTCGTTAAGAAGAAGGATGGTACGGACCGGATGGTTGTAGATTACCGACCTGTCAATTTGGTCACAATCAAGAACAAATATCCACTTCCCAGGATCAACGACCTGTACGATCAGCTCGCTGGATCCTCAGTCTTCTCCAAGATGGATTTGAGGTTGGGCTACCATCAAATAAAAATCAGAAATGGGGACATTCCTAAAACGGCCTTTGTTACTCGTTATGGCCAATACGAGTACACCGTCATGTCCTTCGGTTTAACCAACGCTCCAGCCACCTTTTCTCGGTTAATGAACTCAATCTTCATGGAGTATTTGGATAAATTCGTCGTAGTTTATCTCGATGATATACTCATCTACTCCAAGAACGAGGAAGAACACGCCGAACATTTAAGGCTAGTGTTGAAGAAACTTCGAGAGCATCGCCTTTATGCCAAATTTTCGAAATGTGAATTCTGGTTGTCAGAAGTGACCTATCTGGGTCATGTAATATCTGGTAAAGGTATTGCTGTTAACCCTGAGCGAGTTCAAGCCGTCCTTAATTGGACTCCGCCTGAATCGGTCAAGCAAGTTCGGAGTTTTCTAGGCTTAGCGAGCTATTGTCGTCGCTTTGTCAAGAACTTCTCCAAGGTTGCCAAACCTCTAACCGAACTCCTCAAGAAAGATAAGAAGTTCGAATGGACTCCACAATGTGAGCACAGCTTTCAGGAACTGAAAAGACGCCTGACCTCTGCTCCCGTACTGGTACCGCCAGACTTCTCCAAGGACTTTGTTATCTACTGCGACGCCTCGCGACAAGGACTAGGTTGCATTCTTATGCAAGATCGACACGTAATTGCTTACGCTTCACGGCAATTGCACCCACATGAGGAGAATTATCCTACTCATGATCTAGAGCTTGCAGCCGTAGTCTATGCACTTAAGACCTGGCGACATTACCTCCTCGGTAATCGTTGCGAAATATTCACTGATCACCAAAGTCTGAAGTACATTTTCACCCAACCGGATTTGAATCTCAGGCAGAGACGTTGGGTTGAATTGATCACAGACTTCGACTTAGGAATAACCTACACCCCAGGGAAAGCCAACGTCATGGCTGATGCGCTAAGTCGTAAATCTTATTGTAACAACCTGATGTTACAACAAAGTCAACCGCTTCTCCATGAGGAACTTCGGAAGCTTAACCTTCACATTGTACCTCAAGGTTTTCTTTCCACTTTGGTGGCAAAACCTACCCTTACGGATCAAATTATCAAAGCACAGAAGGTAGATCCGGGAATCTCCCGCATCAAGAGGAACATTCAGAAAGGAATTGCGAATTGTTTCTCCATTAATGATCAAGGAGTCGTATACTTCGGGAATCGACTAGTGGTTCCCAAAGTGCGCAACCTAAGGCGATTAATCCTTAAGGAAGCTCATGAATCTCCTCTCACCATTCATCCCGGTAGTACTAAGATGTATCAGGACCTACGCCAGAGGTTCTGGTGGACTAGGATGAAGAGAGAAATTGCTCAGTATATTGCAAATTGCGACGTCTGTCGTCGTGTAAAAGCAGAGCATCAACGGCCTGCTGGCACCCTTCAACCCTTAGCTATTCCTGAATGGAAATGGGATAAAATTGGTATGGATTTCATTACCGGTTTTCCCAGGACCAAGAGAGGGAATAATGCTATTTTCGTCGTGGTCGGTCGTCTTTCCAAAGTAGCCCACTTCTTACCTGTTCGTGAGAGTATAACCGCTAGTCAGCTGGCAGATTTGTACATCTCCCAAATAGTGTCTCTCCATGGTGTTCCTTTGGAAATTAACTCGGATCGAGGAAGTCTTTTCACCTCTCGATTTTGGGAAAGTTTCCAAAATGCTATGGGAACTCGCCTCTCCTTTAGCACCGCTTTCCACCCTCAGTCAAGTGGTCAAGTGGAACGCGTCAACCAAATTCTAGAAGACATGCTTCGAGCCTCTGTTATCTCATTCGGAATGGACTGGGAGAAGTGCCTTCCATTTGCCGAATTCGCTTACAACAACAACTATCAATCTAGCTTGGGTAAAGCCCCTTTTGAAGTTCTCTATGGACGACGATGTCGAACACCCCTTAACTGGTCAGAGACCGGGGAAAGACAATTCTTTGGCCCGGATATGATTCAGGAAGCAGAAGAACAAGTTCGTGTCGTTCGTGAAAAGTTGAAAACAGCCCAATCTCGTCAAAAGAGTCAATATGACCGAAAACATAAGGCTATGACTTACGAGGTTGACGAGAAGGCTTATCTTCGGGTCACCCCTCTGAAGGGAACCCATCGTTTCGGTATCAAAGGCAAATTGGCTCCTCGTTACATTGGACCTTTTCGCATTCTTGCCAAACGAGGGGAAGTTGCCTACCAGTTGGAACTACCTCCGCACCTCTCCAGAGTTCACGATGTCTTCCACGTTTCTCAACTCAGGCGTTGCTTCTCGGATCCTATCCGTGGAGTGGACCACGAAACGCTTGATCTCCAAGATGATCTTACATATCGAGAGTACCCAATTCGTATCCTCGATCAAGCCGAACGTACCACGCGACGTCATAATATCAAGTTTCTCAAGGTTCAATGGTCGCACCATTCTGAGGATGAAGCAACTTGGGAAAGGGAGGATCGTCTTCGACTCGAGTATCCCGCCTTCTTCCCGGAGGAACCCAAATCTCGGGACGAGATTCTTTTGAGTGGGGGTGAGTTGTCACATCCTAGTTAGTCATGCATTAGAGTGTTGCATCATGTTTACTCCTTCATCAGAAACTTGAAATGGGGATCTGTGAAACCCTCAGAATCATTTTGAAAATGACCCAAATAAAAATTTCTCCAAAAGGGTCCAAGAAAATGCTCATGTTGCTCTCTGAAAATATTGGACAGAGATAAAAATCAAACCAATATTTTTAGTGGCTCATGGACATTTATTTTGGGCATTTGGAATTAATGCATAAATATTTGCATTGGAAATATATTAATTATATATATTAATATATGCCCAAATATTATGCCATTTATAAAAGAGCTCTGGAATAATATATATAGCTCCTGCAAAAATTGGCATAAGTTAAATAAATGATTTAATATATTATTTAAATCAAAACAAATGTCAGAAATTAGAAAACAGAAAAATATATAACAGGAGGAGCTTACCTGGGCTCCTCCACTGTGCGGCCCAGCCAGCTGGCCGGCCCAGCCAGCAGCCGGCCCAGCCCATCTCCCTCCTCTGTCGTCTTCGTCCCGACAGAGGGAGGGGAGTGTGGCCGGCGCGCGCGCGCGCCACCGCGCCACGCCACCTCTCTCCCTGCCTGCCTGCCCTCCCCTCCTCGCCTCGATGCCCCTGGACGACGCCACGCCTCTCCCCCTGCTCTCTCTCACTCTCCCCCGGCTCTTCCTTCCTCTCCCTCGCTCTCTCTCACACGGCCGAACACCACCGTCGCCGCCGTTCGCCATAGCAGCCGTCTCCGGCCACCCCTCGCTCCCCCGACTAGCTCAGAAGCTCCGCCACGACCCCCTCTTCCTCCCCACCGCTCCACGGTCCTCCAGAAGCCCTGCATCGCCGCCACGTCGCCGTTCCCCTCTTCGGGCTCCGACCATCGCCGCCGTCGAATTCGTCGTCTCCAGCGCGTCCCCGAGCCCGCTAACCATCCCTGCAGCTCCGCGGTGAGCCCCCGGATCGTTTCCCCCTTCTCCCCTGGTCTCTTTCGACCTCTAGGCCCTAGCCCCACCTTGGCCGAGAGCTCCACGCCGCCGGCGATGTCGCCGTCGTGGCCACGGTCACCGTAGCACCCAACCGAGCACACTATCATGCTCCACACCTCACTAGGAGTACGCAGCACGCGCTAACGCCTCCCCAAACCCCCTGCAACACCGATCCCGACCACACCCGAACTCCGGCGGCCGCAGCCGAGCTCGCCGCCGTCGACTCCGGCCACCCCGACCCCAACGGACTCCGCCAAGAGCTGCGGTTTGTCCTCAGCTCCACTCCGGTGGTCTCCGCGGCCCTTTTGGTGGCCGAAATAGCCAAAACCACTCCCGCCGCCGCGTCTGGCTCTCCGGCGGCTAAACACCGGCGTCGCTGGCTTTGACTTTGCCACGGGTGGGCCCTGGTTGACTCCCCTGAGTCAATGACAGGTGGGGCCCAGCCCTGCTAATTATACAGGATTAGTTTTAATTAAATCTTAATTAAAATAATCACCCTGACATGCGGGACCCACTGTCAGGTTTGACCCAGACCTGTTCCGTTGACCTGCTGACGTCACACTGACGTCAGGCTGATGCAGTAATTGATTTTCTGGATTTAAATTTAAATCAGGAAATTCCAGAATATTATTTAAACTTCAAAAATTCATAACTTTTATTCTGTAACTCCAAATTGGACAAATTATATATGAAAAATGATCAGAAAAATCCAATCTATCCATCTGTACTATTTTCATGCATGATCAAACAAGTTAAATTGATATTTTAAGCAGAACAAGGAAAAGCACTTTAAAAGGCCATGTTTGAGTTTGAAATTTGAATCTTTGATTCAAATTTGTTCAAACCCTTCTGGTTTTAGTTGCATTAGCCCAACACACTCATATTGCTATGTTTCATGCATGCATCATATTGTTGCACATTGTTTGGTGATGGTTGTGTATCGGTGTCCTTTGCGACAGGTTCTGCCTCCAAAGAGTACCGTGATTACCCTAACGAAGAACCGTATCAGTGCATCGAACCATCAGGCAAGCAACCAACCATTTGATCATATCGATACAATCCCATGTTCTCGCTCCTGCTCTCTTTTACTGCATTAAGACAACGCGTTTCAAACTGCTGTGTGCTATGGTAGTTGAACCCATTTCCTCTGCATGACCTGTCATTGCCACAGTAACTAGATGAAACCCACTAGCATGTGTAGGAGTTGATTGAGCCATATGTATGTGTTGTTCCTACCTTGCTATGCCTGCTATGCTTAGAGTCGTGTCAGGTCTGGTTCATCTGGGTGATGGGCTAGAGTGAAATGGTTATGTCGGTAAAGAGAGTGGTGTGGTGAACACGATTTGGTAAAGGTATCGATGAGAGGCCATGTAGGAGTACATGGTGGGTTGTTTCATTGAAGCCGACCTTAAGCACTGAGATCTGTATGTGTGATTTAAGAATCAGCTACTACCATGCATTGGGCCCGAAACCAATGGACCCTCTCGGCTTCTTATTCACCCTAGTTCTCCGTCCAGGAGTTGCAAGTAGTTTCTGGTGTTTGTAGCCTACTGGAGGCCGTGGACAGCGCTGACCGTAGGGGTGGGCTGTGATGCGGTAGGTACGTGGCACGGTGTACCGAATACCCGTTAGGTATCTTGGGAACCCTGTTCACATCGTTCGGGGCCGTATGGGAAACCTCGGCCGGACTCCCTGCGGATGGAACCTGAATAGGCGATAAACCCGGACTGGAGGCTTAGGTGATTAGGTAGGTCGTGGCCGACACCCACGTTGGGCTTCCGCTTGAAGGTTGCCGAGTACATGTCGTGTAAACGACGGTAAGTGGTGAAAGCGTGTATGAAGAAGTACACCCCTGCAGGGTTAACATGATCTATTCGAATAGCCGCGTCCGCGGTAAAGGACTACTTGGTTGCCTATACAGTTCATAGACAAGTAAATGGAAACTACTAAAAGCCTCAAGATAAGTGTGAGTGCCGAGGATGGCTCTTCCGTAGGAAGACGGAGGTGGATCCTCGGTAGTGTATTGAAGTGGTGAGTAGTGGACTCGTGTGCGCAAAACCATTTCAAGTTGGAGTATCGTAGGATAGCCTAGCCAAGAGTCAAAGCTGGCTTGCTGCAATAACTCCACCAACCCTTCTTGATACTATGCATGTATGTAGGATCTGATGTAAGTCTTGCTGAGTACCTTTATACTCATGTTGCTATAATCTACATTTTTACAGAAGACGCTGCAACCCCTTCTGATGGGTTCTATGTAGACGTTGACATCAACGAGTAGGCTAAAGACCCAGGTGGTGACCCTGAGCTTGTGATGGACCACGTAGTATAGCTAGGCTTTCCAAGCCTCTTTTATTTTACTAGTTGTCTGTACTCAGACAAGTTACTTCCGCTGCTGGCTTGTATGACTGTATGACTTGTATGTTGGGTCGTGAGACCCGTACCTTGGTGTATGTTATGTATGGCTCCCTGAGCCTTAAATAAAGTACTTGTGTCATAGAGTCATGTTGTGATGCTTCGTTGTATTTGCACATATCGAGCATAATGTGTGTATGATTGAAATGCTTGGTATGTGTGGGATCTGACTATCTAGTTGTTTATCTTTAGTAGCCTCTCTTACCGGGAAATGTCTCCTAGTGTTACCGCTGAGCCATGGTAGCTTGCTACTGCTCTGGAACACTTAGGCTGGCCGGCATGTGTCCTTCTTCGTTCCTGTGTCTGTCCCTTCGGGGAAATGTCACGCTTTGAGTACCGGAGTCCTGTTAGCCCGCTACAGCCCGGTTTACCGGAGTCCTACTAGCCCAGTGCTACAGCCCGGACCCACTTGCTGATGACCGACACGTTCGAAGCTGGGTCATGGATGCCTGTCCCTGTAAGTCTGTGCCACTTTGGGTTTACGACTAGTCATGTCAGCCCGGGCTCCTTATCATATGGATGCTAGCGACACTATCATATACGTGAGCCAAAAGGCGCAAACGGTCCCGGGAAAAGGTAAGACGACACCCGTGGGGATACCGTGCGTGAGGCCGCAAAGTGATATGAGGTGCTACCGGCTAGATCGATGTGACATCGAGTCGGGGTCCTGACAATCGAGTATGGTGAGTCATCAGCCTCCTGAAGTATTAACTTCCTGATCTCTGGGTTATTAGGCACATAAACACGGTCCTCAAACCATAAGGTGTCGTGTTCATCCTCACGAAAACCTTTGGCCTTTCCATCGCTCATTCTCTCTTTTATCTCGACAATCTCATTGTCATCCTTCTGAGCTTCTCGAATCTTTCCTAACAATGTAGACCGAACCTCAATTGTTGCAACAAAACCTCTAGGAACAATCTCCAATCGAAGTTCCCTGAGATCCTCTGCTAACTCCTTTGGCAATCCCGTGCTCACTAGGGTATTAGCATAACTCTTCCGACTCAAAGCGTCGGCTACGACATTGGCCTTGCCTGGATGATAGTGAAGCTTCATGTCACAATACTTTATAAGCTCCAACCATCTTCTCTGCCTAAGGTTCAACTCCTTTTATGTGAAAATGTACTTCAAACTCTTATGATACATGTATACGTCACAACGATTTCCAATAAGGTAATGTCTCCAGGTCTTCAACGCATGCACTACGGCTGCTAACTCCAAATCATGTGTGGCATAATTCACTTTGTGCGGTTTTAGTTGTCGTGAGGCATACGAAACAACTCTTCTGTCCTGCATAAGCACACTTCCAAGCCCTAGGCAAGAGGCATCACAATACACTTGAAATTCCTTACGTATATCCGGCAAAATCAGCACTAGGGCTGTAGTCAAACGTTTCTTTAACTCCTGAAAACTCGCCTCACAATCTTCCGTCCATTTAAATTTGGTATCCTTCTTCAATAACTCCGTCATTGGCTTCATAATTTTGGAAAAATTCTCAATGAATCTCCAATAGTATCCTGCGAGTCCAAGAAAACTATGGATCTCGCTAACTGAAGTGGGTGCCAACCATTCAGTGACTGACTGAACCTTGGTGGGATCTACTGCTACACCTTCTCCTGATATAACATGTTCAAGGAATCCGACTTCCTTCAGCCAAAACTCGCATTTGCTAAACTTGGCATACAACTGGTGTTCCCCGAGTTTCTCGAGAACTAAACGCAAATGCTCTTCGTGCTCTTCCTCATTCTTCGAGTATACCATTATATCATCAATGGACACCACAACAAACTTATCCAAATATTCCATGAACACCTTGTTCATCATGCTCATGAAATAGGCAGGGGCGTTAGTCAATCCAAACAACATGACCGTATATTCATACAACCCGTACCGTGTGGTGAATGCTGTCTTTGGTATGTCCTCTCGTATCTTCAGCTGGTGATATCCAGATCGTAGATCGATCTTTGAAAACATCTTGGCTCCTTGCAGTTGGTCAAACAAATCATTGATCATCGGCAGTGGGTATTTGTTCTTGATCGTCACCTCATTTAATGCACGATAATCATCAACCATTCTTAGAGACTTATCCTTCTTCTCGATCAAAAGCACTGGGGCTCCCCATGGTGATGAGCTCCTTCGAATGTAACCCTTCTCCAATAACTCCTTGATCTGTTTCTTAATCTCCTCCAGATCATTTGCGGGCATCCGATATGGTCGCTTCGATATAGGCCTGGTGCCTAGCAATAGCTCTATCAAAAACTCGATCTCTCGATCCGGTGGCATGCGTGGTAACTCCTCTGGAAAAACATCCGGGTAATCTGTCGGTGGGAACGACACCTATGGGATCACAAGAATCCCTACTACGGTTAGCGGGGCACGGGGTCGTGAGAAAAGCGGATCAAACAGATAGTACACAGTTTGTTTATCCAGGTTCGGGCCGCGAGGATGCGTAAAACCCTACTCCTGCTTTGGTGGATGTATATTCCTGTTCTTGAGCTAGCTCTGGGGCATTAGGAGCTCCAAAAAAGCCGAATCCTCCTCCTAGTCGCCTCGGGCCTCCTTTTATAGAAAAAGGGGTTGCCACAGTGGCACGCAGGAGGTGGAAAGGGTACAGTGATGCGAGGTTATCCCTCGCATTACATGACAAGGCGCATTTAACGTGTCTTGCTTAGGTGTCCTTGCTTTATCGGGGACGGGGGGAAAACCTGTCTCGTCTGTCGCCACTCCTTCTTGTGTCGACACGCGCCCTGGCCAGCGATGCCTGTGATGCCATGTAGGTAGGCAGGCAGCTGAGGTGGCGCAGTGGGGGGTTTTCACGAAGATCTGCATGCCGCCACATAGGTGCCTGCCCAGCTGGTTGGGTCGGCAGCCGCATGCGTACGGTGGTGGAGGTTTAGTCCGCGTGGGCCTGATGGTGGCCCTGCGGATGTCCTCGGCAAGGGCCTTGCCGGGGCCCCGACAAGGGTCTTGTCGAGGCGCCTGCTGTCATCCCCGGCAAGGCGCTTGCTGGGGGTCTCATGGTCTTCCCTGGCTGGTATCTCACCAAAGGTCGTCGTCTTCTTAGTGCGTATCTGATCTTGAATGTCTTCACAAAGATCTGCATGCCACCACGGGGATGTCTCCCGAATCCTTGCCCCTTGGGGGCAGTGGACTCAAGGGTAATTTGCTCCTTAGGCATGGGGCGAGTCGCCGCGGCAAGGGTCTTGCTGGGGTTGCCAAAGCTGTCTCCCAGCAAGGATCTTGCCGGGGGAGTCCGCTTCGTCCCTTTTGCTCTTCGTGGTCTTGGCCTTGGCATCGTCCTAGTTCCTTTGAGCTTCGGTCTTACCCTGGCTCACCTCCCTTGCCTTGCTTGGTGTGGTGGTGCCCGTGGCTCAGACTGTCCGTGCACAGTTATAGGGGTACAAAAAAGTGTACCCCTCTTTTTGTACACCGGCAGGAGCCCCCGGGCCTGGGCCACACATAAGCGCAATGCGTTGTTGGGCTAGGCCCAAAAACGGTGTGCGGGCAGGCGGGGCGGTTTTTTACCGCGGTAAGATTTTTTGCGCGTTGCGCTTCCCACAACTCCCGCGCGCGGCGCGGCGTGGGGAGGTGTGTGTGATGTGGGTGGCATGCGTGGGGTTGGTCTCTACACGCATGCGTCATGTCGTAGTAAAGGGGCGGTTCGCGTCTTCCCCATAAACGGAGGGAGGCGTGGAGGCGCGGCCCATTTACTGAATGGGGCCGAGGCACGGTCCTCAAGGCGTCCACTCCCCACGATCATGGGGTGGGGAGAGGTCGCCTCACCCGTCCCCTCGGTTCTACACGTCCGCCACGTGCCTCCTATGCGCTTGGGGTGGCAAACGGCGGAGGCGGGAAACCGGGCCATTGCTGGTTGGGGTAGCGGGTCGGTCCTAGCTCCCTGTGCCTTCCGTGTTTTGATTGGCCGAGCGGGGCGGCCGAGCCCCAACCCCATTCCTTTATAAAGAGCGGGAGGGGGGATGGCGTCCCGCATTCTTCCATCTCCTTCCTCCTTCAGCTTCTGCTCCTCTCTTCCATTCGTCATGGAGAGAGGAAATCCCGGTCCTTCAACGGTGGCGGCGAGGGTCGCCGCTCGACAACGTGTCCCTCCTTCTCCCGTGCCTGCGGTGGCAGGGCCGGCCGCGAGGGGAAGGAGGAGGGGGCGAGGCCGGGGCGCTCGGGGAAGAGGAGGACGGGGTGGCACGCCGGCCTCGCCTCCGCCAGCAGCTCCTCCTCCAATGGAGGGCCATGTTGGGGATGACCCTTGTGAGTTCTTCGTCAGGCTGCGCCGGCCGCCGCGTTGTCCCCTTCGTCTCCCGACTCCATTTGCGCGGGAGATGGAGCTGGATCCGCCGGAGTCATTGCGGCTGCACATGAGGGGCTGCGGGATCAGTGGCACGCGGGTCCGCATCGACTTCCCCGCTCCTCACGTGATGTATATTTGTCAGGGATGGAAGACGTTTGCTCATATCCACAGCTTGATGGAGGGGCTCACTCTCCATTTTAAGCTGATGGAGGGTGGCCTTCTCTCTGTCAAGGTCTTCGGGCACTTTGGGACTCGTACAAGGTGCTGCGTGGAGAGCTCTTCTGATAGCGAAGACTCCTCCTCGGGCGGGAGTGACGAGGAGGACAACGGCAGCGACGACGAGGGCGGTAGGCGGCAGGATGACGGGTCCGACTAGGTGTCAGGTGCCGCTCCGTGCGGCACCGGCGACCCGATCATCCGTGTCGCCGGTCCTTGAACTTCTCGGGGTCGAATCCTTGGGCGGCTGGCGTTGGGAGGCTGCGGAAGAGGAAGAGGGCAGGAGGCAAGGCCGTCAAGTCGGAGTACGCAGGCACCGATGCCTTTGACGCATGCTGACGTCCTGCCGCCTCGTGTTCGAGCTCTGCTTCTGGTGCCGCCATCACCATCCAGCCTTTGGACGGCCACCAAGATGTTCTCCCTACGTCTTCTGCCACCCGTAGCATGCCTAGGTGCTCCTTTTGCCCTTCTCACCTCCTTGACCTGCCTCCTGAGGAGAGGGACAAGAAAGGGATTACGGGCACCTTATCTCTTTTTAGTTTGTAAGCCTTTGGGCCTTTGTTGAATTTAAAACTTGTAATCCCTTCATTCATGTTTTTCATTCCCTACGGACTATACCTAAGTGGAATGTTTTTAATGAAAAAGGGATGCTTGCCGGGTCATTTGTTTGCGGGTGGAACCCACGACAAGGAGTAAATCCTTGATATCTCTAAGATAAACATTTTCTCGCCTGGCAACAGGCCTTGCCGTCTCCCCACTTCGCTCGACCTTTCTCACGCCTTTGGAGGAGGCAGGGATGAGGTGGGTTCAGGCTCCTTGTTTCATCCTTTCGCTGCCGCGACTACGACCAAACTTGGTCCCAGGAACGAGCCCTAGGGCCTAGAGTTAGGGGAGCACGGTAGCTTAAGGAAAAACGAGGTTTCACATACCTCAGTCCATAATGGAATGCATGATAAGGGATGAAGAACTTATCTGAAGCTGTAGCCCCCGGCAACCCTGGTTTGCCGTGGGTGAATCTTTGCTCTTGCAGCCCCCGGCAATACTGGCTTGCCAGGGCCTAGATGCTGGTCTATTCCTTTTTTTCTCCCCAAGTGGTTTGGCAAGGATATCTGTGTGTCCTATGAACCAAAGAAGACAAAAGAAAGACAAAGAGACGCACACTCAACCTCTAAGCTAGGGGTTAGTCACCGCTAAGCACTATCAACCCTAACCAAGGACAAGACTCGACCTAGCATGCATGCTATAACTTAGGGCGCCAGCGCTTCATTTATTTATGCTCAGGGTCTGCGCCTGGCATTGTACAAAGGGTTACATGCGTCATCGGCAAGGCTTGTACAAAAGGTGGCTTACCGGGGGGCCCGGCAAGCCGCGCCTCACGGGTAAAACTTGCGAAGATGCTCAATGTTCCAGGAATTACTCACCGGAACGGTATCTTCGGTCTCCAGGCGGACTACGCCGGGCCTGGTGACTCGTATTACCCGATAAGGGCCTTCCCACTTTGGCGTCAACTTGTTGGAATTCTTGGCCGATTGAACGCACCGAAGAACAAGGTCGCCTTCCTCAAAGCTTCGGGCATGAACCTTGCGGCTATGGTAGCAGCGCAAGGCTTGCTGGTAGCGCGCTGCTCTCACAGCCGCCCGAAGACGATCTTCCTCAAGGAGCGTTGTGTCATCTTGCCGCAATTGCTCTTGCTCAAGCTCGTTATAAGCGAGTACTCAAGGTGACCCGTATATGAATTCCGTGGGGAGAACTGCTTCTGCCCCGTATACCAGGGCAAAGGTTGTCTGGCCGGTGGCTCGATTTGGTGTCGTTCTGATTGACCAAAGAACCGCCGGCAATTCATCAATCCAGCGTCTTCCACTCTTGTGCAGTCTGTCAAAGGTTTTTGTCCTCAGGCCTCGTAGTACTTCAGCATTTGCCCTCTCAGCTTGACCATTGCTTCCTGGGTGAGCAACGGAAGCGAAACAGACCTTGCTGCCGAGGTCTTCAATATATTGCATGAAGGTGTGGCTTGTGAACTGCGTGCCGTTGTCGGTGATGACCCTATTGCGTACACCAAAATGGCACACCAGTCCTTTGAAGAACTTGAAGTCTGATTGTGCTGTGACCTTCCTTACTGCTTCCACTTCTGGCCACTTTGTGAACTTGTCGATTGCAACGTACAAGTACTCAAAGCCCCCGATAGCGCGGGGGAAAGGGCCCAGTATGTCGAGCCCCTAGACCGAGATAGGCCAGGAGAGAGGAATGGTTTGAAGGGCTTGAGCTGGCTGATGAAGCTTCTTTAAATGGAACTGACACGCTTCACACCTGGTGACTAGTGTCGTTGCATCCTGGAGGGCGGTGGGCCAGAAGAAGCCTTGCCGAAACGCTTTGCCGGCAAGGGCCCTCGACCCTATGTGGGATCCACATATGCCTCCATGTATCTCCGCCAATAGCCCCAGTCCTTCCTCTCGAGGGATACACTTCAATTTCACACCGTTCGGCCTCTTTCTGTACAAGACGTCATCGACGAACTGGTACATAGTAGAGCGACGGGCTACTTTTTCCGCTTCTTCCTGCTCCTCAGGAAGTTCCCCTGTTTGGAGGAATCGGACGGTATGCTGTGCCCACGCTGGAGCCTGGGGCTCGACGGCGAGGACTAAAGGCATTTCCTCCGCTATAGGAGCGGCTGTCTCCACGGCAAGAGCTTGATGCTCCGTCAGAGCTAGCCGTCCTGTGGCGGGCTCAGTGTCTCCGGCAACATCCTTGCCGGCGGCTTCGGGGAGCTCGGCGGGAAAGTACTTGCTGGGCCCTGATTTTATCCTCTTGGTTTCTCTGTTGATGGATTAACGGATGGCTGAGTTAGCCGAAGCACAAAGGTACCTGGTTCCACAGGTAGCTTGAGGGCAGCGCGTTTTGACAGGTAATCAGCGATGTCATTCTCCGCTCGGGGAACGTGTTCTGCCTGTATACGTCAAAACACTCCTCCAGCTTTCTCACTTCATCAACGTAGGCCTTCATCAACGGGCTCTGGTAATCCTTGTTGACTTGCTTGATGACAAGTTGCGAGTCGCCTCTGGCGACAAGTTTCTTGATTCCGAGGTCCGCCGCGATCCTAAGACCGGCAATCAGCCCTTCGTACTCAGCCGTATTGTTTGTTGACACCTCCCTGGGGAAGTGCATCTGCATCACGTACTTGAGGTGCTCTCCGGTGGGCGCGACAAGCAGTACGCCAGCCCCGGCGCCCTGTAAGGAGAAAGCTCCATCAAAGTACATGATCCAGTCGCAACTTGCCTCCTTGCCTGGGAGAGCAGTCTCTTGGGCTTCTTCGTCAGGCGTCGCTGTCCATTCTGCAATGAACTCCGCCATGACTCGGCTTTGAATCGTCGAGGTACTCTCAAACTTGAGGCCAAAGCTGGACAGTTCCAGTGCCCACTCTACGATTCTTCCCGTTGTGTCTGGATTGTGCAATATCCGTTGCAGAGGGAGGCGAGTGACGACAGTGATTTCGTGCGCCTGGAAGTAGTGACGTAGCTTCCTCGAGGCCATAAGAAGGCCGAAGAGCAGTTTCTGCACACCGGAGTACCTTGATCTAGCCCCCTGCAGGAGGGAACTAACAAAGTAGACCGGGTGCTGCATCATTTTCTTCTTCGGCGGCACTCCAACTGGTTGTGTTGTCTCTGCATCGGTGGTATCGGGCTCTGCCGCTGCCATTACCTCGTCATCAATTTCTCTCTGCGCCACTAGTGCGGCGCTGACCACCTGGTTCGTTGCCGCCAAGTATAGCAGCAACGGTTCCCGTGGCCTAGGCTCAACTAGTATTGGCATGGAGGAGAGGTACCTCTTGAAATCTTGCAATGCTGCTTCAACTTCTAGTGTCCACTCCATCGGGCCCGCCTTTTTCAAAATCTTGAAAAAGGGAAGGGCGCGCTCGACGGACTTGGAAATGAACCTGCTCATGGCGGCAACGCAACCAGCAAGCCGACGCACATCCTTGACTTGCTTGGGTGCTTCAATCTGCTCTATAGCTTTGATCTTGTCCGGATTGGCCTCTATCCCGCGCTGCGACACAAAGAACCCGAGAAGCTTGCCGGACGGGACGCCGAAGACGCACTTCTCAGGGTTCAGCTTGAGATTGATCTTGCGTAGGTTTGCAAATGTTTCTTGTAAATCCGGTATGAGGGTTGCCCTGTTCTTGGTTTTGACCACTATATCATCCATATAAGCTTCCATATTTCTATGGAGCTGGGGTTCAAAACCAATCTGGACCGCCCTTGCAAACGTTGAACCCGCACTTTTCAACCCGAAAGATATCCGTATGAAACAATACGTACTACATGGGGTGATGAATGCCATTTTCTCTTCGTCTTCTCTTGTCATGAAGATCTGGTGGTAGCCGGAGTAGGCATCGAGGAATGACAACAGATCACACCCAGCCGTGGAGTCAACAATCTAGTCGATGTGCGGCAACGGGAAGGGGTCTTTGGGACAAGCCTTATTGATATCTGTGTAATCAATACACAGCCTCCACTTCCCATTTGCCTTGCGCACTACCACTGGATTGGCCAACCACGTTGGATGGAGCACTCCTCTTACCAAACCCGCTGCTTCCAGTTTCCGCATCTCCTCTGTGATGAACTCTTGTCATTCCAAGGCTTGCTTTCTGACCTTCTGCTTGACGGGCCGCGCATGAGGACAGACAACAAGGTGGTGCTCAATCACCTTCTGGGAACACCGGGGATGTCGGATGCTTGCCATGCAAACACATCAACATTCGCCTGCAGGAAGGTGACAAGCGCGTCTTCCTATTTGTCGTCAAGGGCGGAGCTTATGGTAAAAGCCCCTCCCGTGCCGTCCTCCTTGATAGAAACCTTCTTGGTTCCCGGCGGGTGTGGCCCTGGACTTCTTGTTTCTATCAGTGGAGCTCTCTGGCACATCCTCGATGGGAGCGCTACACTTCGAAGAGGTGCGCTTGCCGGAGTGGGTGCCTGAGGTCTCACCGGTCTTCTTCTTTTTCCTTCTCGGGGCTCCAGCGGCAGGAGCAAGCGCCTTAGCAGTGGCGGCTGCTGCAACTGCTTGTTGGTAGAGTTGGTCAGCACAAATTAGCGCATCCTTCTTGTCTGATGGGACGGTGATGATCGTCACAGGCCCCGGCATCTTCAGGGTGTTGTAGGCGTAATGTGATGCCGCCATGAACTTGGCCAGTGCTGGGCAGCCAAGGATCCCGTTGTAAGGCAAGGGGATCTTGGCAACGTCGCACACAATCCTTTCTGTCCTGTAGTTCAGATCACTCCCAAAAGTCACGGGCAACGTGACCTTTCCCTTTGGTTGACTTCTTCCTGGGTTGACTCCCTGAAACGTGCCCGTCTCTTCGAGGTCTTCATCAGGAATCTGTAGTTTCTTGATCACGACAGTCGAGATTAAGTTCAGACCAGCCCCGCCATCGACTAGCATCTTTGTCACCTTGAGGTTGCGTATTGTTGGTGATACCAACAATGGCAAGCACCCGACTGCAGTAGTGCGATCAGGGAGATCCTTAGTGTAAAAAATGATAGGTGTGCTGGACCACTCCTTTGGGCATCAAACGACGGCTCTGCCACTGTAATCTCACACGCCCACTATTTAAGCTGGCGGTGAGAGGTATGCAGCGAGGCACCGCCATCGACGCACATGGCCTCCGTAGCTTTCTGAAATTCTTGGTCACCCGACTCATCGTATTCTTCGCGATCATCGTCTTCTAGCTTTTTGTCACGGCCCCGGGCGGGCCTCTCCTACTGTTTATCTTTGCCGCGACGGCCCGCCTGGTCGTCACGCTTCTTGCCGGACCCCTCAGCACCGTCCTGGCCTTTCTCCTTGTCCCGCCTCTCATATTCAGCCCTCTGCTTCTCAGCAAGGAGCTCAACCTGTCGGCAGTTCTGGAGATCATGGCCTTTGGTGCGATGGATCTTGCAGTATTGCTTGTCGGAGTTTCCTGGCTTCTCAGCAGCCGCCAAGGCCCGGCAGGCGACACATCCGGCAATTTTCTTGGCGGAGTCATCTGCCTTGGTTTTCTTGGCGGAGCCGGCGTCGTCAGATCCCTCGACGGCAAGCACGGATTTACCTTTGTGCTTCCTATTGCGGCGCCGGCCTTTCTTCGCCGGGGCGGCAGTATCCTCATCCGAGGAGTCGGTTTCCACGCCGGCATCTTCACCGGGGTACTTCCTTCCCTCTTCAGCTCGGGCACATCTGTTAGCAAGAACATAGAGTTCCGCCACATCTTTCACCTTGTTCATTGCCAGCTCTTCGCGCATCTTGCGGTTACACATGTTCTGATGGAACGCGCTGATGATGGCGGCAGGGTGAACATCAGGGATATTGTACTGTACCCGGCTGAACCTCTGTATATACTTGCGCAGACTCTCGCCTCCCTTCTGGGGAATGACGTGCAGGTCGCTTGCTTGGCCATGGGCTTGGTGACCTCCAATAAAGGCGCCCACAAACTCATGGCACAAATCCGACCAGGAGGAAATAGAGTCTACCGGCAAGTGCATCAACCACGACATGGCATTGGGTTTAAGAGCCAATGGAAAGTAATTAGCAAGCACCTTATCGTCGCGGGCTCCGGCAGCTTGCATCACGATGGTGCAGATGCTGAGGAACTTAGGCGGGTGGGTCTTGCCATTGTACTTCTCGCCAACGTCAGGTTTGAAGGTGCGGCGAGTGGGCCACTGGAACTGCCGCAGCTCACGAGTAAAAGCCGGACAACCTACCTCGTAAGGTAGGCCTCCAGGGCTCTCCAGGGCCGGGTGGTTCGCAGCAGGCCCTGCTCGCCTGTCTGACTGGTGGCGTGCTCCGCGCCGGCGCTCGATAGTGGTTCGAGCGTCTTCTTGGGCTCGTTACCGAAGAACTTGGCACTGGTCATAGTGGGTCCGTGGGTCAGACGACACTATGGAGATGCCGTCGCCCGTGACGTCGCGACGAGCTGGCGTCCATGGTACCGGATGGGGAAGAGGCGAATGCACCATGGTCGCGGCACCCCCGGCTTTTCCGCCACTAGTGCGCGGGACTCCATTGGAGCGTCGACCCGGGGGCCCCACCGGACTTGGTTCGTCTTTGTTGGCCACCGCAACAAGGCTTCGGATAGTGGCTCTCCATTCGTCGAGTTTCCCCGTAGTGGGAGGAAAGTCGAGGAGCAACTACGCGCCCGCCAGGGCCTGTGCTGGCGTCGGTGGCAGCGGAACCTGCACGGATCGCGACGCGCTTCGACTTCTAACCACGTCAGAAGGAGCTCTATCACGACCCCGCAGTCGCATGCCGTTCTCACCAGCGCTTCTGCGAGCGGGCAGGTCTTCTACGTCCCGGGAGTGGCGCTCGGGGCTCTTCCCGCGGCGACGCCCGGGATCTTCGGCGTGATTACGCCGTTCGTCGCGCGCTGCTTGGGAGGAGTGCGCTGTTGGCGCCGGCGTGGGAGTCTTGGAGGCCCTTGCGTTGCCTTCGGGTGGGGCGGCGATGACCTTGGAAGGCCCCGCTCCACCCGCGGAGGGCCTGGCTCCGCCTTTGGATTTGGCGTTCTGTGGCCCGTTACCAGGCGCACAAACATCGCCGCCTCCTAAACTCCGGCTGCTAGGATGGTGTTGGTGTTCGCGAGCAGTGCCCCGGGTCCTTTCTGCGACCGGTCCGCTGCTCGCCCGCGTCGGGACAGGCTGTCTGGCTTCCGACTGGCCAACCGCCACCGTCGTCTTCTTCTTGGGCACCATGATGATGAAGAAGCGTCGAACTAACTGCTAAAGCCGATTCTCACAACTGCGCCCCCTACCTGGCGCGCCAAAGATGTCGGTGGGAACAACACCTATGGGATCACAAGAATCCCTACTACGGTTAGCGGGGCGCGGGGTCATGAGAAAAGCGGATCAAACAGATAGTACACAGTTTGTTTATCCAGGTTTGGGCCGTGAGGATGCGTAAAACCCTACTCCTGCTTTGGTGGATGTATGTTCCTGTTCTTGAGCTAGCTCTGGGGCATTAGGAGCTCCAAAAAAGCCGAATCCTCCTCCTGGTCGCCTCGGGCCTCCTTTTATAGAAAAAGGGGTTGCCATAGTGGCACACAGGAGGTGGAAAGGGTACAGTGATGCGAGGTTATCCCTCGCATTACATGACAAGGCGCATTTAATGAGTCTTGCTTAGGTGTCCTTGCTTTATCGGGGAAGGGGGAGAAACCTATCTTGTCTGTCGCCGCTCCTTCTTGTGTCGACACGCGCCCTGGCCAGCGATGCCTGTGATGCCATGTAGGTAGGCAGGCAGCTGAGGTGGCGCAGTGGAGGGTTTTCACGAAGATCTGCATGCCGCCACGTAGGTGCCTGCCTAGCTGGTTGGGTCAGCAGCCGCATGCGTACGGTGGTGGAGGTTTAGTCGGCTGGGCCTGATGGTGGCCCTGCGGATGTCCTCGGCAAGGGCCTTGCCGGGGCCCCGGCAAGGGTCTTGTCGAGGCGCCTGCTGTCATCCCCGGCAAGGCGCTTGCCGGGGGTCTCGTGGTCTTCCTTGGCTGGTATCTCGCCAAAGGTCGTCGTCTTCTTAGTGCGTATCTGATCTTGAATGTCTTCACAAAGATCTGCATGCCACCATGGGGATGTCTCCCGAATCCTTGCCCCTTGGGGGCAGTGGACTCAAGGGTAATTTGCTCCGTAGGCGTGGGGCGAGTCACTGCGGCAAGGGTCTTGCCGGGGTTGCCAAAGCTGTCTCCCGGCAAGGATCTTGCCGGGGGAGTCCGCTTCGTCCCTTTTGCTCTTCGTGGTCTTGGCCTTGGCGTCGTCCTAGTTCCTTTGAGCTTCGGTCTTACCCTGGCTCACCTCCCTTGCCTTGCTTGGTGTGGTGGTGCCCGTGGCTCAGACTGTCCGTGCACAGTTATAGGGGTACAAAAAAGTGTACCCCTCTTTTTGTAAACCGACATAATCCTTAACTACATGCACTTCCTCCTGAACAATTCCCGTGAGGGTATTCACTTGGCTACTCCTTGGCGCATGCCTAGCTACATACTTGATCCTTTTTCCCTTAGGGGTGGTGAGACAAATTGACTTACTAACACAGTCAATGCTTCCTCCATACTTTGACATCCAGTCCATGCCTAATATCACATCAAATCCTTGTGACTCTAAGATTATTAGGTCGGACGGAAAAACATGGCTACCAATGGTTAAGGGTATCTGGTCGCACCATCGACTAGCCATATACTTTGCTCCAGGTGAACTTACTAACAGATGGGTCCTAAGGGTTTGGGTTGGTAGTTTAAACTTATCCACGAATTCCCTTGATATGTATGAATGCGATGTACCAGTATCAAAAAGAACAAGGGAGGTAAAAGACTTAACCAAAAACTTACCAATAACTGCGTCTGGCTGCTCTTCAACCTCCTCCACGTTGACGTGGTTCACTTGTCCTTTGTTGAATGGATTGGGCTTCTTTCCAGCGCTCCCATTGCCGTTTCCATTCTTCGCTTCAGGGCACTCCGTGGCATAGTGTCCAGTTTTCCCGCACTTGAAACAAGTAATGTGGCTTAGGTCTCTCTTGGCGGGTGTGGCTGGATTGGAATGGTTCTGATTGTTGCTTGCTCCATTCCCATTCACATTCCTTGGGCGAGTATGATTATGGTTACTTCCTCCATTATGGGTGTGGCCTCCATGGTTATGAACAAGTCCTCCTGTGTTCGGGGTTAGGCGAGGCTTCTGCTGAGCTCCTGAATTATACCTTCCTTGTCCATACTTCCTCTTACGGCTCTCAATCTGATGCTGCTTCCCTTCAATCATAAGAGCCTTATCTACCAACTCCTGGTAGTTGTTGAATGTTGCTACCATCAACTGCATGCTCATCTCATCATTCATCCCTTCCATAAACTTCTCCTGATTTGCGGCATCTGTGGCCACATCATCAAGGGCATATCGAGATAACTTGCTAAACTCATCCGCGTACTGAGCCACAGTATGGTTTCCCTGGCGTAAGTTGCGAAACTCACGCTTCTTCATAATCATAGCTCCAGTTGAGACATGGGTTGTACGGAAAGCTTGCTGAAACTGATCCCATGTAACAATGGCTATAGGGTAGGTGACAGTGTAATTCTCCCACCATGAGGCTGCTGGTCCATCCAACTAATGTGCGGCAAAATGCACCTTCTCAGCATCTGTACATCCTACAGTGGTTAACTCCCTTCCAATCCTGCGGAGCAAATCATCTGCCACTATCGGCTCGGTGCTACTGGAAAACACTGGCGGCTGCAACCTTAGAAAACGGGCTTATCAACTGGTGGTGGTGGCGGTGGATTGTTGTTGTTGTTGTTGTTGTTGTTGTTGTTGCCTTGGTTCTGAACTCACAACTGCATCAGGGTATTCTGCCGCTGGATCAATTGAGTGAGCTCCGGTGGGAAAGTAAATCCGGGTCATGTCTCGAAGGCATCTGATGGGTTTAGAGGGGAGAGATTAGAATAGAATGAGGTCTAATGAGAAAACACTACCCATATGCACATGAGACAAACACAATCATTTCACTCAATCAATCAAGCAAGGGCATACAATCGATCTAACTATCGTTACAAAAGTCCTCGGACTATACTATATACATGGTGGAATACTACTACTGATGTGGTGGTCTACTAAAAATATTCCTCGGTTGAAGACTCCATGATGTCTGCTCCAGCTTCATCTTCATAGTCATCATCGCTATCATCGGGGTCCGTGTCGGTGTCGTCGATAATGATGTAGTCCTCTGGGCGAATCTCCTTGGGTTCTTCATCTTCTCCTCCTGGTGCGGGGTCTCCCATGAATACTCCTAGCTTCCTTTCCAGATCGTCATTCTTTTCCACTAGTACGACGATTTCCTCCTCATAATCTTCACGAGTAGCCTTGAGTTCTTCCTCTAGTTCCGTGATCCTTGTCATTGATTTCTTCAGATCTATCATTCCTGCGCACATATGGTTCTCCTGGCGACGAATGTGTTGGTTTAACTCCTGGATGAAAGCTACAATTGATCTATCCTTCCTGGTGCAGATCATCTCCCATTGCTTGTCTCGGCGCCCACAAATCTGATAGATAGTATCCTTAAGCTCCTTATGATAAACTTCTCCAATGCGCCCCATGGTGATGTGAGCTGCCATACTCTTTCCTAGACTCCAGGTTGGTGCATCGAAGGAAACTCTATGGGCTTAGTGACTGGCATGAATGTCCTTCCTGGAACTTGAACTTGAATCATCCATCGCCCCTCTTCTGGTAAAGTGGCGTTGTAAGTCCCGGTGAAGCTTGGTATTCTAATGTTCAGGTACCTAGTGACTTCCTTCAAGGGTCGTCCAAAAGGTGCTTCTTCATCCGGTTGTGCAAACTTGTTCCTTGTGTCTACCATCCTAAAGAGTAGAAAATGGAGAGGAGTCAGAAATGAGAAGAGAATAGTGATCTAGGGCTTTAGCTTAGTGGTCATGTCCTACACTCAGCGTGTGCTCTGATACCATCTTGTAGCGACCCGACCTCAAACGGTCAAGTCTCTGTGCTTCAGTGTCATCCCTGGATTGGTAATGCTGACACACGCAGTACTCGAGTGAAAATGCATTATATCGACTAGAGGGGGGTGAATAGGCGATTTTTATGAAATTCTTCACTGAGGAATTTGCCGGTGAGGAAATTCCTTAGCAAAGAACTACTAGCAGTGGAATGAGTACTCAATAGTAAACATAACAGAATACAAGCATAGTCATCATGATGAAATGAAGACAGGCACAGAGTACAGAAGCGTAAGCACAGGATAACACAGGATGAAGACAAATAGACTAAAGAAATTGACCTGAGGAAATTGAGAAAGTCTTCAGTCAAAGTCTTGAAACACAGATATGAACAAGCACACAACACAATTATGAGGAAATGGAAGAGTTGAGGAAATAGAACCAGTAAGCTTGGTGAAGACAATGATTTGGTAGACCAGTTCCAACTGTTGTCTCAGTTGTACGTCTGGTTGGAGCAGCTGAGTATTTAAACTCGAGGACACACAGTCCCGACCCAGTCCTGAACACGCAGCTCAGGACACCCAGTCCTCACCGTATTCTCCTTGAACTAAGGTCACACAGACCTCGTCCAATCACTCGTGGTAAGTCTTCAGGCGACTTCCAAACCTTCACACACTTGGTCACTCGGCGATCCACAATTCCTCTTGGATGCTCTAGACCATGACGCCTAACCGTCTGGAAGAAGCATAGTCTTCAAAGGTAACAAGCGTCGGATCCATGCAGGATCAATCTCTTCAGTGATGCTCAATCACTTGGGGTTTGTAGGTGTTTGGGTTTGGGGTTTTTCCTCACTCGATGATTTTCGCTCAAAGTCCTCAGAGGATGGGTTGCTCTCAAATGACAAGTGTCAGTTTCTCTCGGAGCAGCTAACCAGCTAGTGGTTGTAGGGGGCGGCTATTTATAGCCTAGGGAGCAGCCCGACATGATAAGACATAAATGCCCTTCAATGATATGACCGTAAGGTGGATAGATATTTTGGGACAGCTGGCGCATAGCACAGCAACGGTCGGAATTTTGAGTAGCAAAATCCTCAGGGCTATCATGTTCCTCACTGTGTAGGAAATCTGCACTAGCGAATTCCTAACTCCTTAGTCAGAACAAATTCCTCAGATACTAGAAGAACTTCGTCTCTGTCACTGAAGAATATGACTGGACTGTATGAGATTTCCAATGGCTTCACTCGAAGGAATTGGTAGGTGTAGGATTTTGAGTTGAGCATCACGTGGAAATTTTCCTTAGTATTTCCTCGACCCCCTTTAACAGTACGGTGTTTCCTATGACTCAAGAAAGAGAAAATGAAACTACGAAAACAAAAGTCTTCACGCTTCATGTTCCTCGAATGAATACCAAGTCTTCACAGTCACACCAATTTCTTCACTTTCAAAGTCTTCAGAAAGTCTTCAGAGATCCAAAGTCTTCAGTCGAAGAACTTCATTTTTAGGGGTTGACTTTCTCTGTAAATATCAAACTCCTCATAGACTTATAGACCTCTGTACACTCACAAACGCATTAGTCCCTTAACCTATAAGTCTTCAATACACCAAAATCACCAAGGGGCACTAGATGCACTTACAATCTCCCCCTTTTTGGTGATTGATGACAATATAGATTAAGTTTTCAACGGGGATAAACATATGAAGTGTAAATACTGAAATTGAGGAATTTGATTGCAAGATATAGAAGAGCTCCCCCTGAAGATGTGCATAGTGAGGAATTTGCTTTTGAAGCAATGCACACTTGAAGAATTGAATCATGGAGATCTCCCCCTATATCTTGTAATTCATACACGCATTTGACATATCACAATGAAGAATTTGAAATGCATGATGAAATATGGTGACTGATGTAATTCAGCATGCGTGCATTAGCATATACGAGGAATAAGCATGCAGCAAAACATATCAAAAGTATCAGAGCACCATCGGGTTTAAGTTTACAACTCGATCCAATAAAGTCTCAAAAGAACGAGAGTTGTAACTTAACAAAAAAAACGCCCATATAAAAAGACCCGCTTGAAGACGAACTCAAAATTCTCCCCCTTTGTCATCAAATGACCAAAGGGATCGAATATGAGTACTAATGCCCCTGAAGAATATCAAGTTGATGAAGGAGCGCCAGCGTTGTTGGGGTCGTTTGTCGTAGTAGGGCATGCTGCAGTGTCGTCCAAGTCTTCATTTTCATCAGTGTCGCACGATGAAGAATATGAGCTGGCCACCAGAGAAGGAACCTTGACTTTCTTGAATTTCTTCGGTGGAGGTGCAGACCAGTCAAAATCTTCTTTGAGACCCATTTTCTTCAGATCTTCTTCACCATACAGATGTGACAGGATTGCCCAGGTGCGACCGAAGACTTGATGGAGGTAGTAGTGGTTTTTCTTCACTGCATTGTGTGTGGCAGTCATGTTGTGAAGAAGTGAACCAAACTGACGCTTAACCCATTTGTGATTTCGATCCATCTTCTGGTGAAGACTAAGCAGAAGTTCACGGTCAGTCATCACGTGCGGAGCAATGGCTTGAGGAGTGGACTTGGGTGCATTGGCAGAGTCATGTGTGGCAGAGTCATCATTGGTGGAATAAGATGCAGCTTTGCAAAACTGACCATCCAATGGACAAATGCCTTCATCTATTACAGCTGGTGCCTTTCCCTTTCCATCAACTAGGGAATATGTCTGCTTGAGGACTTCAATTGGGGGCAAGTAGCTGAGGTGATTCTGGAAATCAGCTTTGTAGTTGAGTGAAGACCTTGTCCTGAGGAATCTCATAATCCAAGGTGGATAAGGCTTCAGCTCAAACGGAGACAGTGCAACATTTTCCATAGTCCTCATGAAGAAATCGTGATAGTTGACAGGAATGCCATGAACGATGTTGAATACCAGATTCTTCATGATGCCAACAATTTCCTCATCAGATGAGTCGTGGCCTTTGATAGGACTGATTGTCCTCGTAAGAATACGATAGACAATTCTGGGCATGTACATCAATTCCTTCACGAGGAATTTGGTTCTTGGTGCTTGACCTGGCTTCAAAGGTTTCATCAGCACCTGCATGGAATGATGTGTGAGCTCAGGTTCACTGTAGATGCAGCGAGCTTGAGGACTGAGTGGTAGAGCATGAAGCAATTCAGATGCTGGTGCAGTGTAGTGAGTGTTTTCAGGCATCCAATCCAGCACCCATGAATTCACATCTTCAGCATCTCCGGTGATGTGCAGCGTTGCATAGAATTGAAGAATCAGTTTTTCATTCCGATCGCAGATGTCAGAGCAAAAGTTTAGCAGTCCAGCATCGTGAAGAATAGTGAGGACTGGTGCGAAGCATGGTAGAGATTCCATATCCACGTGAGAAATATGCTCATGGTAGAAGATCTTCTCCTTGCTGAACAGCACTGAGGATTAGAAATTTGCTTGACTAGCAGTCTAGAAATGCCTCTTCCTAATGCGAGCAGAGTTATAAGGGTTGTAATCTTCGAAGAATACGTGCTCGCCAAAGAAATCATCAACCTTGAACTTTTGCTTGCGTGAGAATGGATCCTTTGGCTTCGGCAGAGGAGTGTCAGTGAGTTGCATCACGACCTCAGGAATCTCAATCATAGGTTCTTCAGGCTGAGGAATCTATGGTTCCTCCTCAGTGGCAGTCTGCATCGTTGGTTGTTCAGCTTTAGCAGTTTCTTCAGCGCTAGTGGCTGGAATTTCCTCATGGACAGATGCAGTGGGATGAGTTTCTTCAGAGCCCATTTGTACAGTTTGTGTGGAGGACTGAGGAATTTGCTGTAGAGGGGTGAACGTTGGAGAGTTTGGATGCCGACTTTCCCAAAATTCATCACTGATTACTGGTGTGAAGCAGCCAACGTCCACATCTTCATCTTCCATTTCTTCAACGCCAGCCTCTTCACCTGTGAACTGAGGCATAGGCGAGGAGATGATAGGTGTTGAAGGGATCACATCCACTTCAATTTCTTCATCCAACGGTTCAGACGAAGCAGCAGAAGGAGTTTCTTCATCTGATCCGCTGGGGATCACATATTCTTCATCAAAAGGAACAAGGTCCTTTGATGGCCTGGTTGAGATGGGAACAACATCAATCGGATTTGCAAATGAACTTGTCATAGGCTTCATTTTCTTCAGGCGCACCACTAGTGGGTGTCCTGGCAATTTCTTCAGCGGCTGGAATGCAGTCATCAGCCCTGGAACTCACATTTTCTTCAGCAGCCTGATTGTCATCAGCGGTTGAGAGAGTCCTGGATTAGGGGGTCTCTGGACAGCCGGACTATATCCTCTGGTCGGACTGTTGGACTATGAAGATACAAGATTGAAGACTTCGTCTCGTGTCCGAATGGGACTCTACTTGGCGTGGAAGGCAAGCTAGGCAATATGAATATGGATATCTCCTACTTTGTAACCGACCTTGTGTAACCCTAACCCTCTCCGGTGTCTATATAAACCGAAGGGTTTTAGTCCGTAGGACAACAATCACAACATACAATCATACCATAGGCTAGCTTCTAGGGTTTAGCCTCTATGATCTCGTGGTAGATCTACTCTTATACTACCCATATCATCAATATTAATCAAGCAGGACGTAGGGTTTTACCTCCATCAAGAGGGCCCGAACCTGGGTAAAACATCGTGTCCCCTGCTCCTGTTACCGTCCGGCCTAGACGCACAGTTCGAGACCCCCTACCCAAGATCCGCCGGTTTTGGCACCGACATTGGTGCTTTCATTGAGAGTTCCTCTATGTCATCGCCGTTAGGCTTGATGGCTCCTACTATCATCGATAGCGATGCGGTCCAGGGTGAGACTTTTCTCCCCGGACAGATCTTCGTATTTCGGTGGCTTTGCACTGCGGGCTAATTCGCTTGGCCTTCTGGAGCAGATTGAAAGCTACACCCCTGGCCGTCAGGTCAGATTTGGAAGTTTAAACTACACGGCCGACATCCGCGGAGACTTGATCTTCGATGGATTCGAGCCACAGCCGGGCGCGCTGCACTGTCACGATGGGTATGACCTAGCTCTGCCACCGAATAGTACCCCAGAGGCCGCGCCCGCATCAGCTCCGACCCTTAGCTCGAAGCCAACTGCGCCAATCGAGGACTTGTTGTTAGACACCGCCTCAGGGGCTGCAGTCTCAACGGCGATCGAGCCGAACACCAGCATAATCCTCTGCGCAACCCGTGACCAAAAGGTGCCGGACTCTTTTTCTGACTCCGAACCGCCCGCGCCCCTGCCAATCGAATCCGATTGGGCGCCGATCATGGAATTCACCGCCGCGGATATCTTTTAGCACTCGCCCTTCGGCGACATTCTGAATTCACTAAAGTCTCTCACTTTGTCAGGAGAGCCCTGGCTGGACTATGGCCAACAGGATTGGGATGCGGATGACGAAGAAATTCGACGCCCACCCACCACCCACTTCGTAGCCACTGTCGATGATTTAACCGACATGCTCGACTTCGACTCAGAAGACATCGACGGTATGGACGACGGTGTAGGAGACGAACATGAACTAGCACCTATAGGTCACTGGAAAGCCACCTCGTCATATGACATATACATGGTGGATACACCCAACGAAGGCAATGGCGACGAGATAGCGGAGGATGACCCCTCCAAGAAGCAACCCAAGCGCCGATGTCAGCGGCGCCGCTCTAAGTCCCGCCAAAGCAAAAGTGGTGATACCGGCACAGGAGATAATAACACTCCAGATAGTGCTGAAGACAACAGCAATCCCCTCCAGGAGGATGAAGGAGCCAGCTCTCCTGAGAGAGCGGTAGACAGAGAGGAGGAGGATGACAATTACATCGCCCTCTCCGAAGAGGAGGCAAGCCTCGGCAACGATGAATTCGCCGTCCCAGAGGATCCCGTCGAACAAGACCGCTTCAAGCGCCGGCTTATGGCCACGGCAAATAGCCTGAAGAAAAAGCAGCAGCAGCTTCAAACTGATCAAGATCTGCTAGCTGACAGATGGACTGAAGTCCTCGTGGCCGAGGAATATAAACTCGAGCGCCCCTCCAAGAATTACCCAAAGTGCAGGTTACTACCCCGACTGGAGGAAGAAGCGTATGATACGGCTGATCGGCCACCTCATGGCCGCGATAGAGAGGCATTCCAGCCAAAAGCTCAGCCCCCACCCCGATGCCATTCAAATAAAAAGGCATGGGGAGATACGCCAGACCTGCGAGACATATTTGAGGACAAAGCAAAGCATGCAAGATCGATCTACGGATCACGACGGTGCACCACTCTGCGAGACGATAAACGTCACGCCGGATACAGTAAAAGCAAATCCGGCCGGGCCGAACATAGCGGGCAAGACCCATTCGAGCTGTGTCGCGATATAGCCCAATACAGAGGCGCCGCACACCCCTTATGCTTCACAGAAGAAGTAATGGAACATCAATTCCCAGAAGGTTTCAAACCTATAAATATTGAATCATACGACGGCACAACAGATCCCGCAGTATGGATTGAGGACTTCCTCCTCCACATCCACATGGCCCGCGGTGATGACTTACACGCCATCAAATACCTCCCACTAAAGCTCAAAGGACCAGCGCGGCATTGGCTTAACAGCTTGCCAGCGGACTCCATTAGCTGTTGGGAAGATCTAGAAGCCGCATTCCTCGACAACTTTCAGGGCACCTATGTGCGACCACTAGACACCGATGACTTGAGCCACATAATTCAGCAGCCAGAAGAGTCGGCCAGGCAATTCTGGACCCGGTTTCTTACAAAGAAAAATCAAATCGTCGACTGTCCGGATGCGGAGGCCTTAGCGGCTTTCAAGCACAAGATCCGAGACGAGTGGCTAGCCCGGCACCTTGGTCAGGAAAAGCCGAAATCTATGACAGCTCTCATGACGCTCATGACCCGCTTTTGTGCGGGAGAAGACAGCTGGCTGGCTCGCAGTAATAACATATCAAAGAACCATGGTACCTCAGATACCAAGGACGGCAATAGCAGGTCATGTCGCAACAAACATAAGCACCGCATTAACAGCGAAAATACCGAGGATACGACAGTCAATGCCGGATTCAAAGGCTCTAAACCCGGTCAGTGGAAAAAGCCATTCAAAAAAAGTACGTCGGGTCCATCCAGCTTGGACCGTATACTCGATCGCTCGTGTCAAATACACGGCACCCCAGACAAGCCAGCCAACCACACCAACATGGATTGTTGGGTGTTCAAGCAGGCCGACAAGTTAATTGCCGAAAACAACGACAAGGGGCCGCATAGCAAGGACGACGAGGAGCCCCGGCAGCCGCACACTGGTGGACAGAAGACGTTTCCCTCGCAAGTGCGGATGGTGAATATGATATACGCAACCCACATCCCCAAGAGGGAGCGGAAGCGGGCACTCAGGGACGTATATGCGCTGGAGCCAGTCGCCCCAAAATTCAACCCTTGGTCCTCCTGTCCGATCACCTTCGATTGCAGGGACCATCCCACTAATATCCGTCATGGCGGATCAGCCGCACTAGTCCTAGACCCAATCATTGACTTATTTCACCTCACTCGAGTCCTTATGGATGGCGGTAGCAGCCTGCACCTACTTTATCAGGACACAGTGCGCAAAATGGGTATAGACCCCTCAAGGATCAAACCCACCAAAACAACCTTTAAGGGCGTCATTCCAGGTGTAGAGGCCCATTGCAGAGGCTCAATTACACTGGAAGTGGTCTTCGGATCCCCGGATAACTTCCGTAGCGAAGAGTTAATCTTTGATATAGTCCCGTTCCGCAGTGGTTATCACGCGCTGCTCGGGCGAACCGCATTTGCTAGATTCAACGCGGTACCGCATTATGCATACCTCAAGCTCAAGATGCCAGGACCTCGTGGAGTTATTATAGTCAATGGAAACACAGAGCGCTCTCTCCGAACAGAGGAGCACACCACAGCCCTTGCAGCAGAAGCGCAAAACAGCCTTTCAAGGCAATCCACCAGTTCGGCGTTTCAAAACCCGGACACCTTCAAGAGCGCTCGGAGCAACCGACAAATAGATCGCCTGGCGCAATCTGAGCTCGTGTAGCAATGCGGCTCCCACCCCAGTCCTAGCCAAACGGCGAGACTCGTGTCGCGCGTACATAATTACGCATTAAAAATACCATGGGCACAGGTGGGGAGGGGGGCACAACTACGGCACGCCCCAAGACGTGGCTTAAACCGCACTAGGGGCTTCCCGTTTGGTTATTTTTCTTTTTTCAGGACCTTAATCTCTGGAAACACTGTCCGGCAGCACTATTGCCGAACACATGATGCAGCAACCAAGGAGGCAGACAGCTACGTCATACCACGGAACTCCCAGGTTGATTATAGTAACGAGCGAAATATTCGATTTAATATCATTCCTCAGCTCACCCTTGGAAGGGACATAGTCCTACTCTTTGCTTATCGCACTATCTGTATCACTCTGCTTTAAATGCAATTTTTTTAATAATAAACAATGCATGACATTACGACTATTATTGCATTCTTGTTATATATATGTGTGTTCATTAACAATGCCTTGCAACCGAACACTTTGGTACGACCAATACACCAGGGGCTTACGTACCCCACAATTTGGTGTGAAAAGTCCGAACACTTTCACAAGTGCGGCACCCTGAACTTATAGCATTATATGCATCAGCTTTGAATCATGTCTTTGGTCAAATGTTGGGTTTGCCCGGCTCCTATGTTTTGGTACCTTACGTTCCGCTCTATCGGCTAAGGTAGCGCTAGGAGAACTACTGCGATTGTGCCCCAGTTCTGCCGGGCTTAGCACCTCAGTAGAGAAAACTAAAACTGACTGTCATGATAAGGCGAGAGACTGGTCGCTGTTCGGCGAGGTTTTTCGAGTCCCTAAAGACTTATGCCGCTTAGGGCGAGGGGCCGGCCCTGTCCAGCTTACAGGCGTGTATCAAGCCCCGAATTCGGCCTTCCGAATACTAGGGGCTTCGCCGAAATTTAAAATTATAGAATTCTATCGCTAAGTGAGAGTGATAAAGCATTATTAGTCCGGTTGCCTTGTTCGTTGTGCTGAGCACCTCCCTCGAAGGACCCAAATATGAGAATAAGAGTGCTCAGGTTTATCCCGAACACCCCAGCACTCGTGACATGGGGGCAGAATCCGAGGACTAGCCATCTCTCAGATTGGATAAACGGCCAAACAGAAGGTAATATTTTAAATTCACACAAGCGTTGCATAGCGTATATGAAACAAGTTTTCATCATACAGGATCACACGAGCAAGTTTACTCAAATATTACATCCTTTGAACATTCGTCCGCCACAAGACGGGCACCCTTCAGGACACCCTCATAATAAATTTCGGGGGTGCGATGCTCCTTGCCCTGCGGCAGCCCTTCCTTGATAAGCTTCACAGCGTCTAGCTTGGCCCACTGCACCTTCACACGGGTGAAAGCTCGGCGTGCACCTTCGATGCAGACGGACCGCTTGATGACCTCCAGCCGTGGGCAGGCATTCACAAGCCGCCTCACTAGGCCGAAGTAGCTGTTCGGAAGGACGCCGCCAGGCCACAACCGGACTATAAGGCCCTTCATGGCCTGTTCGGCCGCCTTGTGCAGCTCGACCAGCTGCTTTAGCTGGTTGCTCAGAGGCATTGGGTGTTCGGTCCCAGTATACTAAGACCAGAACAGCTTCTCCGTTGAGCTCCCCTCCTCGGCCTGGTAAAACTGCGCGGCATCGGACACGCTGCGGGGCAAAACTGCGAATGCTCCTAGAGAGCTCTGAATTCGGGTAAGTAATCGGTAATTTACTTTTACATGCTTGCTTTGCATATAGAAAGCCTTACCCACTGCTATCTTCTTCATCGCGTCGATCTCTTGGAGGGCCTTTTGGGCTTCGGCCTTGGCACTTTTTACACTCTCGAGGGCCGCGGCAAGCTCAGACTCCCACGTCTTTGAGTCAAGCTCCAACGCCTCGTGCTTCGCCACGAGAACCTAGAGCTGTTGCTGCACCTCGCCCACACGAGCCTCTTGTTTTTCCCGCTCGTTGCGCTCCTTGGCCGCTTTATCTTCAGCCTTGGTTAGCGCTTGCTTCAGGGTCGCCACCTCGGTCATGGCCCCTGGCAAATATACGATGATCCTGTCATTTTGCCATCACGTCTTCTTTTATATATACATATCTATAGACAGGGTATTACTTACCCTTGTTCTCCTCGAGCTGCCTCTTGGCAAGGCCGAGCTCTTTCCTGGACCCCTCGAGGTCCTGCTTCAGTACGGCGACCTCCGCAGTCAGTGCGGCGGACGCCAGCAGCGAAGCCTGCATACGCATATTGACATACTTATATTAGACTCCTGCGATATTATTTGATCCTCTGTTCGGATTTTCTTTGTGAACACCGAACAAAGCATCAGGGGCTACTGTCTATGCGGTAATATTTCAACTACATTTTAAAACACTTACCTCGAAGCTTGTTAGAAGGCTGACACGGGCTTCAGTCAATCCGCTCTTGGCGGACTGAACCTTCTGGATCACCGCACTCATGATAGTGCGGTGCTCCTCGTCGATGGAAGCGCTGTGAAGCACTTCCAGCAGATTGTCTAGCGCCTCTGGATGGACAGAGGTCACCGGCACAGGCGTCTTGCCCCTTTTAGAAGGAGGCCGCCTGCCCGATCCCGGAACCGCTGGAGGGTCCGGCGCGGTGTTCGGCTGAGGGCCGAACTCGGAGCTCTCGGGGGCCCCATCCCCGCGGCTCCCGGAGTCTGGAAGGTCGCCTTGAGGCGCCTCCAGGACTGTCTCCCCTCGCCCCGGTGCCTCTTGAGACAGCACCTCGGCGTCGTCAGCAGGATGAAGGGATGTGGCGGTCGGGACTGGATCGCTATCCATGTCCGACGGGCCCAGGGAGCCATCCGATGATACATCGATGCTGGTTCGCGGCGGCCTGCATAATCATGTTCGGCGTTAGGGAAAGCAGTGCGACAAAGGAATGCTATAAGTTACTGTGATAGCCTGGCTTATTAGGGATGATAGACTACTCATATCAATAAGGAATTCCTTCTTTTCCGGGAGCCCATCCGGACATAACTCCCAAGTTAAGCGTGCTCAACTTGGAGTAGTTTCAGGATGGGTGACCGACCGGGAAGTTGCTCCCGGGTGCGCACGAGTGAGGACAAAGTGCGCAGAAAAGACTAGTATTGATCTGTGGGGCCAGTCTAGATCCCACCAGGAGTAACGACCACCGGCGGGTGTGTCCGGGGCATTGCAAGTTGGTATCAGAGCCTTCCCCGACCTTAGGAGCCCCCTGCTTGATCGAATAGCTGGCGTTGTTGAGTCTAGAAAAATGTTTTGAGTCATTTAGGATTATATATATCGGAGAATTAGGAATTCTTTTTACTCCCCAGTCCCTTCATCGCTCTGGTGAGACATCCTGACGTAGAGTTTTGACTCTTCTCTTCTCAAATTTCACTAAAAAAATTAGGATCACGCAGGTATTTTGGAATCGTTCCGATGGTTTTGTGACGAGAACATTGTTCTTGGTGCCTCCTGACATTTAGGGGTTGTGGCAGTGTCCTGGGGAGTTGAGCTCCGAGGTGTTGTCGTCACAATTTTATCGTTGCAGTTCTGGAATACCTGAGATTAGTTTCGCCGACATCAAAAATCTCTTTTATGCAGTTGTTGGTGAGATAACCTCGACGCCACCTAGTACTGGGGCGGGAGTTCGAGAGTATTGCCATAACTCGTATAACGGATGCTTTTCGAAGGTTGAGGTAGATGATTTCCGAAGGTTTCTTGGTTATGTGTTGAAGGACGGATACAGCTGGATGTAGGATTTGTTAGTTTGGGTGAGATATTATGCTTCCCCTGTATCCCCAACACCTGATTGCATAACCGGAAAGTTTCGGGAGTTTATAAGTGGGAATTCAAGTAGCTCTTAGGATATCTTTCCGACAGAGGTATGATATGAAGTTGTGGTTTGACGTCTAGTGGTCCGCCTATCCACGGTTGGTTTTACAGTGGTCTCGTCGTGTCTTAAAGAGTCCTTGGCTATGCCGACTCGGGGACGCTTTGTATGTCATGTGCACTGCCATGTACATGATGGTGCTGTACGATCGAGCCCGTGTAGGCCCCACCACGAAAACTTCGGATGGAATCTCTATCATATGTTTGTTCCGGCTTATTCTGCAAGCCAATCCTTTGTTTTTGTTTTGAGTTGTGGTATTCGAGTTGCATCGAAGTCAAATGTTGATTCCATACCTTCCCTAAGTGGTGTTCTCATACTCCGATGTGAATACCAATCCTTTAATCGAGATTGTCATTTCAATATTGTTCAACTGGTGTGTCTCTCTTCAAGTGGGCCCAATCACGGCAACATCCGCAAGATCAATTATCAGTTCTTATCAACGGTGTTTGTTTCATCCGTCTCCAAGTTGCCTTTGTTTTTCCCGCCCACCCACCCTTTTTTTCCTCAAGGACTAAGATTTCTTTATCAAGTATCCTTTTATTTTTTGTGAAGTCTCTTCATTCTTTTCTTTCAATGTTCTTATCCGGTGATTCTCATGAAGATTCTAACGGAGCTTCAAGTTTGTCATTATTCACTCATTTTCTTCTCCGGTGGATTCAATTCAAGCTTTTGGTGTTGATCATATCCTTCCCTCATTTCATAAGTTTTATCATACCGGTGCACCTCATTATCATTCAACTTCTCGCTATTTATTATTCCGGAGTGCTGAAGATTTCTCAAAAGGCTCGTCTTGTCTTTCAAGATCAGTTCAACCTATTTCGAGGTTGTTATCTCATCCTAGCCATTTAATTCAACCGGTGCAATCTCTCTTTTTAATCTCTTCAACGGTGTTTCATTTGAGTGGGCCCTAACCCACAGGTCTTTTTTCAGGATCTTACCTAACTCTTCTCTTTTTCCGGAGTTATTCTCAAATTCTTTTCTAAAGTTTGACGTAAGAATGATTTATCATCAGTCAAATGTCTTTCTCCAAGATCGGTTAAATTCTTTTCATCGTCGGTTCAACCTTTCAAATTTTCATCCCGGAGTATTTCAACAATTCATGGTGGTGTTCTCATCGGTTTTATCAACATTTGAAGACCGAAGAAGAATTTCTCTTCAATCTTATCCATTCTCTCAGAGATTCGTGATTCTAGCTTGTTGCCATCCTCTCATAATTGTTTCCGATTGTCAAAATTATTTTCATCCATCCGGAGCAATTCAAGTTTCTTTTCAATTTGATTCTCCGGAGGCTATCAATTCAGAATTATTCATTCTCAGCTTTCAGCTCTTTTTCTCTAAATCTTACCGGTGCATCATTCAAGTATTCTCTAATCAGCTCGGGATCTCTTCGTTCACTTACATCTAAATTCTCTCAAGAATCTTCATTCATTTCATAATTCTTCCCGGTGATTCATTATCTTTTATTCGTTCTTTTTCAATCCTTACGGTGGTTCGTTTGAGATTTCTCTTCCTTCTTTATCATACCAATTCATTCGTTGTTTCGATTCCACCGGTGGTTAGTTGAAGACCTTCCCAAGTTGGCGCTATATCTCTCTTAATCCTTGCTACGAGAATAAGTAGTGTGCCAAATCCGTTGATTGTCATCAATTTAAATCGGTGAAGGATAAGCATAATGTAATTCTTATTCTTGTTTCATCCAAGTGATTTAATTCCTTATTCCGGAGGTTCATCATATCACATTCTTGGTTTGAGATGCTTTATCTTTTCTTTCCCGGAGTTCCAAGCTCTAATTATCACGGAGATCCATCTAAATCGTTGCAAGGATTCACCTTGTGTTTTCAATTTCTCTTTCTTTTCATTCCTTTGTTTACCGGAGTTCTTCATGTAGGCTCGACATGGTGATTCATCAAGGATTTAATTCCTTCTCGAAGTTTTTATCGAGATTCTTTTCTAGGAAGCTCAAGCATTCTTCATCTTGCATCCGGAGTGCAATTCCTTTCTTCCATATCATTGGAGGTGGTATTGTGTTATTCTTGATAATTTCCTTCGTGTTTCATGATTCACAAGTTATCAAGAATGAGGTATTTAAATCCATTAATCTCTTCGTTGGAGTTGTCTTGTGTCATATTTTCACCTACAACTTTCCATAAGGATTGTTGCTATTATGGTGCTTATAAAGGACCCAAGTTCTTCTTTTATCCTCCCGGTGAAATAAGTTTCTCGTCTCCTTGTTCTTATCAATCCAATTCTTTTCCCGTGAGTGGCAGGTTGTCACCTCATCATTTGAGATGTATTCCGTAAGACCATATCAAGCTTATTCTTTTCGTTGTTGGTTTTTCCAACAACTCCGTTCGACCCTTCTCCTAAAAGATGCCTTGTCGAGCTCTTTTGTGGCAGATGTTGGCATTTTCTTCTCCATTCTCCTATTTCAATGATCTAACTTCTATTCTTTTCTTTCGGAGGCATTGTGATGTTGCTCTCTTCAACCCATCTTTTCTTTTTGTCAGGATCGTGTTCTTTTCTTGATTTATCCATTTAACCGGAGTGTTGTACCCTTTTTTTCAAGTTCTTTTCATCTTATCAAGTCTTGCTTAACTTCTTAACCGGAGTGGTTTCAATATATATCTTGCCCTTCAACCTCAAGGTTTTTCGCAATGTTCTTTGTTCCTCTTTTCTATCGGAGTGTTGTCGACTTTGTTCACCTTTGTTGTATTCTTTTCTCGAAATTGTTCAACCTCGCAAGGTTCTTTGGTTTCACCCATTGGTTAAAGAAGCAACTTAGTTTTACCTCTTCTCTTTTTCTTCCGTTTTCCATCCGGTGCCATTCTAGATCTCGGGACGAGATCCTCTCATAGTGGTGGAGTGTTGTAACGCCCCGAGACCGATGTGCCAGGTGTCCTCCAGTTATTCATTGTTGTTGCCTTGTCGTTGCTTGCGTGGCATGCATTGCATATCATGTCATCATGTGCATTTCATTTGCATACATGTTTGTCTCATGCAACCGAGCATTTTCCCCGTTGTCCGTTTTGCAATCTGGCGCTCCTATGTCATCCGGTGTACCTTTCTACCTCTTTTCGTGTGCGGGTGTTAAACGTCTTCGGATTGGACCGAGACTTGTCATGCGGCCTTGGTTTACCACTGATAGACCGCCTGTCAAGTTTCGTGACATTTGGACTATGTTTGATACTCCAACAGTTAACCGAGGGACCGAAAAGGCCTCGCGTGTGTTGCAGCCCAACACCCCTCAAAAGTAGCCCAAAACCCACCTAAACATCCTCCATCAACTCGGTCGTTCGATCACGATCGCGTGGCCAAAAACCGCACCTTATTTGGACTCTCCTAGCTCCCTCTACCTATAAATATGTGTCTCCCTCCGAAAATCCCGCAGTCCAAACCCTAGATCCAACTCCCGCACGCCGCCGGACATGTCCGTCCCGCCGCTGGACGTGTCCGCCGCCGCCGCCACGTCATCGTCGCCGCCCCCGCGCCCAACCGGAGCCCGCCACCTGTCCAGCGCACCGCCTCCCACCGCGCCGGCCCGCAGAGCCCGTTGCGGGCCCGCACGGGCCCGGTCGCCGCCGCC
>NC_057800.1:87967295-87969735 GCF_018294505.1 Triticum aestivum
CTCGCCGTCGCCGGCCACCGCGCCCGCGCGCCACCCGAGGCTCTCCGTTCGCCGCCGCCGCTGCTTCAGCTCACCGGCCGCCGCCTCCTCACCAAGCTCCGCGACTCCGCGCCGCCCTGTGGAGCTCCGCCGAAGACCCCACACCTGGATCCGGACTTCCACCACCGACTCAGCGTCCTGCCGCGGCCGCCATGCCCCGCCGTCGCCGGAGGTCCAACGGGCACCGCTGCCGAGCGGGATCGGGAGGAGCCCGATCCGCTCCTCCCCGCTCGTTCGCCCGCGTGGGCCCGGCCCACCTCCTCCGCCGCTGCGAGGCCTGCCTCGCCTCCTCTACACTTGGGCCGAGCCCATGGGTGAGCAGTCCCGTCCTTTTTCCTCGCCCATGTGTCATATAACTATTCTACGCTCGGGTGTTTTTTTACTAAGTCCCCAGATCCGCATAATTTCTAGCTCTGTTCATCATGCCATAACTCTGCACTCGTAGCTCCGATTCGTGTGTGTAGCATATCAAAATGTTCGTCTCGACGAATACATCATTTAATCTCACTGCATCATTTTCATTTGAGCTCATCTTGATGCCCGAAAGGCTGTTGGAAGAGGGCTATGTGAGTAATTTGTCAGACCTGTTTCAGCAAATGGCATTTTGTCATTTTTGCCATGATTAATGTGTGCATGATATGATCCTGAGCTCTACATGTGTTTTGTTATATGCCATGCCATCTTTACATAGGTGCTTTCCATGTATTTTTGTGATATTTGTGGTGACTAGCACAAGCTTGCAAAGTAGCGTAATCGGTAATGCTGATTTCAGGGACTTAGAATTTCACTAAGTCCTTGTCCTGTTTTTGTCTTTATGCCATATGTTCATGTTGTTTCCTAGTGATCCATGCCTCTTTTCAGGATGATCAGTAAGGATGTTTTGTTAACATTGTGGTGCTCTATCCATCCATATCTTTTTTTTGAATTTATGGAGAACCCTAGCTTGAGTCAATCGAGCTTTACTTTTGCTATAAAGTGATCCTGGCAGATCGTTGACATGATTAGCGATTTTGCCGAGGTTGTTGCTATTGACCCGTGCATGCTATGATGTTGTTATTGCCATGTCTAGATTCTATGCCATGTATTCTTGATGGGTGTATGCTTAGTTTGTCATGCCATGCTCTGTAGGGAGTGCATCGAGCTCGTAAACATGCCTACTCGTTAACTGATTTGCATGCTCCAGTTTTTCACTAAGTCTGAGATCTATTTATGTTTTTGCCATGTTCACGTGCTTGCAATTGTATTCTCTGATCCCTTTTGGCTCAAGGTCACTAAGGGACTTTTGTTAAGTGCTTTGAATAGCTTCATGTCATGCCTTGCTTTGCCATGTTATGTTCCTGTAGCATGTAGTTTTCATGCTCTAAAGTATGCTTCCTGATGATAAATTCCTGACTTGTGTTAATTTCACTAAGTCTGAAACCTGTTATCGTTTGCACTTTTGCCATGCTTGTTTGAACCTATTAATGAGTGAATTAGCCGTAGCTCAGTGTTCATCTTTTGTCAAGATTCATGAGTGGACCCCTACCATGTATTTTGTTGCCATGTTTGAGTGTTGTAGCATATTTATCTTGATGCATTTAGATGGTTACTTGATGTTAATCACAGACCGGGGCCATATTTGTTTTGCTTGCCATTTCCAAACCGTGCATCCGATTCCGGTGATCTTTATATCGATTTCAACCGAAATCACCTCACCTTTCCAGTGGCACTCTTGGATTTCCAAGTTTAGGGCAGGTTCAATCATTCCTTGTCAAATCTTGCATATGCATCACATACCGCATCTCGCATATCATACCATGTTCATGTGTTGGTTGTTTACTTTGTTGTGTGCTTCTTTCCGGTGTTTGCTTCTCCAGGTTGGTTCTGATAACGTTGCGGTTGTGAGGATTCGTTCGACTACATCCATTTATCTTCTTCATGGACTCGTTCTTCTTCCTTGCGGTATCTCAGGCAAGATGATCATACCCTCGAAATCACTTCTATCTTTGCTTGCTAGTTGCTCGCTCTTTTGCTATGCCTATGCTGCGATACCTACCACTTGCCTATCATGCCTCCCATATTGTTGAACCAAGCCTCTAACCCACCTTGTCCTAGCAAACTGTTGTTTGGCTATGTTACCGCTTTGCTCAGCCCCTCTTATAGCGTTGTTAGTTGTAGGTGAAGATTGAAGTTTGTTCCTTGTTGGAATATCACAATATCGCTTATTTAATTAATGCATCTATATACTTGGTAAAGGGTGGAAGGCTCGGCCTTATGCCTAGTGTTTTGTTCCACTCTTGCCGCCCTAGTTTCTGTCATATCGGTGTTATGTTCCCGGATTTTGCGTTCCTTACGCGGTTGGGTTATAATGGGAACCCCTTGACAGTTCGCCTTGAATAAAACTCCTCCAGCAATGCCCAAC
>NC_057800.1:87969943-87985051 GCF_018294505.1 Triticum aestivum
GACTGAGTAGACTGCGGGGCCACCTTGGGGCAACTTGAGGGTTGGTTTTACTCGTAAGATGTCTCATCTGAGTGTGCCCTGAGAACGAGATATGTGCAGCTCCTATCGGGATTTGTCGGCACATTCGGGCGGTGTTGCTGGACTTGTTTTACCATTGTCGAGGTTGTCTTGTAACCTGGATGCCGAGCCTGATCGGATTGTCTTGGGAGAAGGAATATCCTTCGTTGACCATGAGAGCTTGTGATGGGCTAAGTTGGGACACCCCTGCAGGGATTTGAACTTTCGAAAGTCGTGCCCGCGGTTATGGGCAGATGGGAATTTGTTAATGTCCGGTTGTAGAAAACCTGAAGTTGACCTTAATTAAAATACATCAACCGCGTGTGTAACCGTGATGGTCTCTTTCCGGCGGGGTCCGAGAAGTGAACACGGTGTTGGAGTTATGCTTGATGTAGGTTATTCTAGGATCACTTCTTGGTCATAGATGTTCGACCGTGATTTAGCCACCATATATGCTAGTCGCTTACTGCACCTCCACCTCATACCTTTTACCCTTCCTATAAGCTTAAATAGTCTTGATCGCGAGGGTGTGAGACTGCTGAGTCCCCGTGATTCACAAATACTTCCAAAACCAGTTTGCAGGTGCTGATGTTACCGAGCAGGTGACGCAACCAAGCTCAAGAAGGAGCTCTATGAAGATCTTGTCCTTTGTGTTGATTCATTTCAGTCGATCAGTAGTGGAGCCCAGTTGGGGTCGATCAGGGATCTGTGTAGCATTTTGGGTAGTCTTCTTTTATTTTGGTTCCGTAGTCGGACCTTGATTGTATTTGGATGTTGTAATGCTTTATTCATGTATTGTGTGAAGTGGCTATTGTAAGCCAACTATGTATCTCTTTCCCTTATGTATTACATGGGTTGTGTGAAGATTACCTCACTTGCGACATTGCTTTCAATGCGGTTATGCCTCTAAGTCGTGCTTTGACACGTGGGAGATATAGCCGCATCGAGGGCGTTACAAGTTGGTATCAGAGCCGACCCTCGCGGTTACACGGATGGTTGCGGACAGGTGCGCGGTCATGTTGTTCATGACGTTTGTGACCCGTCATGGCACCCGGCATGGCACATGTACCAGTCTGGATGCACAGATGTATGTGCCAAGAGGGAACGTTCCTGTGGCCCGACGAGGACGTCGATTCCTCTGAGTGGGGGTGTATGTGATAGCCTGGCTTATTAGGGATGGACTACTCATATCAATAAGGAATTCCTTCTTTACCGGGAGCCCATCTGGACAAAACTCCCAAGTTAAGCATGCTCAACTTGGAGTAGTTTCAGGATGGGTGACTGACCAAGAAGTTGCTCCCGGTTGCGCACGAGTGAGGACAAAGTGCGCAGAAAATACTAGTATTGATCTGTGGGGCCAGTCTAGATCCCACCAGGAGTAACGACCACTGGTGGGTGTGTCCGAGGCGTTACAGTTACTCTGGTATCCGAATACTTACGATCTCCCCGGGGGCTTGGCCCGGGGCAACCACTCGTCTTCTCCCTCGTCGGCGGCGGTGGAACTGTCCGGAAGGAGAGTCCTCCCCTTCTTGGACCCTTTGGCCTCCCCAGTTGGGGCGGCCTTCCTTTTCTTGTCTCCCCCGCCTGGAGGAGGAGCATCTTCTTCTTCCTCCTCGTCTTCGGGGGAAGAGTGTGCCGCAGAGTTATCGGACGATGAGTCCGATTACACCTGGCGTCGGGAACTCTTTTGGGTTCCCTTGGCCTTCTTGGTCTTCTCCGGCACCTTGTAAGGAGCCGGAGCCAGCATCTCCATCAGGAGAGCGCTCGCAGTGTCTTCGGGCAAAGGGGCCGGACAGTTAATCTGCCCCGATGTCTCCACCCAGTCCTATCAAAGGCATGGAGATTAGACCCCACGCATAATTAATCTAGGGAAAATAAATGTCCCGAACACGCTAGACGCTTCGTGCTTAGTCTGCGGTCCTCGGCGAGAGAAGGGGGGACCTCGGCGCCCTTGAACAGCACCTTCCAGACGTCCTTGTGTGTCGTATCGAAGAGCTCGCTCAGAGTCTGGTGTTGGGCCGGGTCGAACTCCCACAAGGTAAAATCCCGTTGTTGACACGGGAGTATCCGGCGGATGAGCATAACTTGGACTATGTTGACAAGCTTGAGCTGCTTGCTCGCCATACTCCGGATACATTTCTGGAGTCCATCCAGCTCCACCGATGAACCCCACGACAAGCCCTTCTCTTTCTAGGAAGTGAGCCGTGTTGGGAATCCAGATCGAAACTCAGGGGCTGCCGCCCATTTGGCGTCGCGTGGCTCGGTGATGTAGAACCACGCCGGTTGCCATCCCTTTATTGTCTCCAAAAGGGAGCCTTCGAGCCATATGACATTGGGCATCTTGCCCACCATGGCTCCGCCGCATTCTGCTTGTTGGCCTCGCACTACCTTTGGCTTGATATTGAAGGTCTTTAACCACAGGCCGAAGTGGGGCCGGATGTGGAGGAAAGCCTCACACACGACGATGAACGCCGAAATGTTGAGGATGAAGTTCGGGGCCAGATCATGAAAGTCCAGCCCGTAGTAGAACATGAGACCACGAGCGAATGGATGGAGGGGAAACCCTAGTCCGCGGAGGAAGTGGTGAAGGAAAACTACCCTCTCGTAAGGTTCCGGGGTAGGGACGATCTGCCCCACAGCGGGCAGCCGATGCGCGATGTTCACGACCAAGTATCCGGCTCCGTGCAGTTTCTTAATGTCTCCCTCCGTGACGGAGGAGACCATCCACCTGCCTCCCGCTCCGGACATGGTTGGAGAAGGTTGAGGTGGGAAGTTTGGACTTGGGCGCTAGAGCTCGAGTGTGCGAAAACGGATGAGCAAAGGAGGAAGAAGGCATGGATAGAAAGGTGAATCCTTATCCCTTTATATAGGCGGACGAAGCTAAGCATCCCCACTTGCCTGGTAAAACTCGCTTATCCCCCAAGCACCGTAATTGATGGAGCGGTTGGGTTACCCACGCCCGTATTGATGAGAATCCCGTAATAAGGGGACACGATCTCTGCTTTGACAAGACGTGTCGAAAAACTGCCTCGCGTTATGTGCGGGGCTGGTTAAAGGAAGCGGTTCGAATAATCACCGAGCCATGACATAACGTCATGCTGCCAAAACAAGCCAGCAAATTAGATCTGCGAAAATATTATTCTCTCTAAGGTGGAATGTGGAACTTATTTTGCAGGGTCGGACACTATCCTCGTATTCAAATTCTTATGTGATGTATTCAGAGAAGGAACCCGCCTTGCAATGCCGAAGACAATACTGTGCGCCGGATTCATCGTCATTGAAGCCTGGTTCAGGGGCTACTGAGGGAGTCCTGGATTAGGGGGTCTCCAGACAGCCGGACTATATCCTTTGGCCGGACTATTGAACTATGAAGATACAAGATTGAAGACTTCGTCTCGTGTCCGGATGGGACTCTACTTGGCGTGGAAGGCAAGCTAGGCAATACGAATATGGATATCTCCTCCTTTGTAACCGACCTTGTGTAACCCTAACCCTCTCCGGTGTCTTTATAAACCGAAGGGTTTTAGTCCATAGGACAATAATCACAACATACAATCATACCATAGGCTAGCTTCTAGGGTTTAGCCTCTCTGATCTCGTGGTAGATCTACTCTTGTACTACCCATATCATCAATATTAATCAAGCAGGGCGTATGGTTTTACCTCCATCAAGAGGGCCTGAACCTGGGTAAAACATAGTGTCCCCTGCCTCCTGTTACCGTCCGGCCTATACGCACAGTTCGGGACCCCCTACCCGAGATCCGCCGGTTTTGACACCGACAGCGGTGCTGACATTTTCTTCAGTAGGCTGAGCAGATGCTTCAGCCTGAGGAATTTCCTGTTGCATTGGGGCCGCAACATTGGAAGTGAAGTTATCCGCAAGTTTCCCAAAACGAACCTTGGCTCCAAGCCAATCAACGCGATATGCGTCAAAGTCATCACTGAGTTTCTTAATCTCAGTCTGGATAGTGACAAGTTCTTCAGTTGTCATAGAGACAACATTTTTCTTCAGATAGCGCTCTTTCTTGTATTGCGCTTTCTTGATCTGCCTGGCCTTCTCAAATTTCCACTTTTCTTCTTGAATGAAGTGGGTCAGCATGTGACTTTGGCCAGGAGTCAGCTTGAAGTCAGGCATGGGAGTGTTGGGGTCCTTGTGCGAGACATCAATGTAGTCGAGGATCAACTTGGGATCCAAAAGCAGTGGTACCTCTGATCCTTTGGCTCTAGCGGCCCTGACTTGCCTGTCTCTAATGATTTCTGCAAGTTCATCATCATCAGCTTCATCTTCTTCAGACGGTACTTGGAAAGCGACTTGTTTCTTTTGAGGACTTGGGTGAGTACCTCGTCCAGCAGTGGCCTTTGTCTTCAGCAGTGAGGGGCCAGCTGAGGAACTTGGTGCAGCTGAGGAACTAGCTGAGACACCTGAGGCAATGGAGATGCCTGCAGTCCTTTGGCACGAGGCGAGATGCACAGGTGCTGAGGATTTAGTCGGAACAGCTGAGGGCTTAGGCGGAGGAGCTGAGGACTTTGGAGGAACAGGAGCAGCATGAGGAATTGGCCGTGAGGCCTTTGAGGATTCTGGCCATGAGGGCATTGCTGAGGAACTTGGCCTTGAGGGCATCGTTCGTGAAGCACTTGGCTTGTGCGCAGGCTTCTTTGACGTAGCCTTCTTTGGTTGACAGCAAAGGCCTTAGCAGAGGCAGCAGCAGCAGAGTCTTCATTGAATTTCCTCACTGCTTCTTTGGCTTGCTTAGCCAACTTGGCTTGGCGCTTGGCCCATTCATCAGGATAGTCCTCACCGCGCTTGAGGCTGGTGGGATCAGCAATTTGGCCAGGTGCCAATGGAGCTCTTGGGCATGGAGGATTGAGTGCGAATTTCTTCATATACTTAGGAGTGACATATTTGTACCCCCTCCATTCTCTTGCCCATCTCCTCTCTATCTTCTGAATGCGCACTTTGTGCTCATTCTTGGTTTCCTCAGTAGGTGTGCAGTACCCAGCATATATTTCATCAGGGATCTCAAATGTTGTATTTACCTCAGGCCTCCTTCCTCCCTTCTGTGGCTTCTTACCGTTAGCCATTTTCTTCAGTTGAGGAATTTGAACAATTGAATTCTCTAAAGAAGTATGCAACTTTTCTTCGAGGAACGCTGCAAATGAGTTAAGTTGATGAGAACCTAGTGATTCAGCAGCTGACATGTGTACCTGTGAACAGAGTATAGTTGCGAGGAATTTGGAGAGGCCATATGCGTTCTCAGAGGGGTTTTCAAAAGAACAAGTTTGAGGAATTTGACCATATGAGTCTTGAAGAATTTCACTAAGAGCTCTTTGTCTTAGTTTCCAGAGTTGTATAGATCGAAGATCCACACAATTAAGGAATCTTGAAGAAAAATGATGCTTAGAGAAACGAATCAAGAATAGATGACTTGTGAGGTGTTTAGTGTGTGAAACTATGAAGAAAAACACCTTTGAAGGTTTTGAAAATAATCATTCGAATCAACGAGGGTAGTAAAAGTAACTTTTAGTTACCCTGGACGAAGAACATGACGAACTGGAGTAAGGAGATGTGAAGTTCGTCTGTGCAGATCTTCCACGCCCTAACTTGGCGGAGGAAGACGGCTACGGCGGCGGTGGAGTGAAGATTTCCGTGGTCGGCGCGAGTACGTCGGCGAAGAGGTCGACGCAGTGAAGCTCTTCCTCACCGGCGGCGATGAAGTAGCGGCGGCACGAGGGTTTGAGAAGCTCGAGCTTGAGAGAGAGATCGAGCGGAGTACAAGAAGTGAGGAAGGGAAGGAGGGGTATTTATAGCCACAGTGAAAAACTGCTCTCCCGAAGAAATTGGACAAACGTGCCCCTGACCCTTCTCACTCGCTTGACATGTGTCACCCACGTACTGAGAGGTGGAGATCATGTGTGATCGTGGGTGAATGGATAAGTGTAACGTGGGATGCGGAACGGTTTGAGCGGCAAATCCGAAAATTTCGATAAGATAGATTTTAAAGTTCCGTTCGCAATTTCTTCAACTGACAAGGACATAGTGAAGATTTTGAACGAGTTTCAAATAGAATGCACATGAAGAATTTGTGAATAGATTAGATTGAGTATAGCATCGAGGGGGAAGGGTCCGATCACATTCACTTAGCAGAAAAACCAACTTGAAGAATTAGCAATAAGTGAATGCTGTAGAGGACATAAACTTATATATTTGTATAGCCAATGAAGAAAAATGACGGAAGCAGTGAAGACAATGCAAAGTTTGAAGAATATGAATAATTGAGTAATTTCAACTTTTGGTGGTGGCGTGACCCACCGTATAAAAATGATGATTTCAGACACCGCTTACAATTATCGTAGGGTTCTGAGAATCAAATTCTTCATTAATTTCTTCACACTAAGAGTGTTATTCTTCATTGATTGAAGAAAAATGTTTCTTCATGTGTTGCACATCTAAGTCATCAATTTTGCATAAGTGTTAGGATGAGTGTCCTTTTCAAAGAACATTCGAAGATTCTAGGATATTTAGCTCACACCGCAACTTGCTAAATCTCTTCTCATCCAAGGGCTTTGTGAAGATATCGGCTAGCTGTTCTTCAGTCTTCACATGCTCAATAGAAATGTCGCCCTTCAACACATGATCACGAAGAAAATGATGACGAATCTGAATGTGCTTTGTCTTCGAGTGCTGAACTAGTTTGTGAGCAATCTTGATGGCACTCTCATTGTCACAGAAGAGAGGCACATTCTTCATGTTGACGCTGTAGTCCTTGAGAGTTTCCTTCATCCATAGCAATTGAGCACAGCAAGAACCAGCGGCAATGTACTCAGCTTCAGCAGTAGATAGTGATACACAGTTCTGTTTCTTCGAGGACCAACAGACCAAAGATCGTCCGAGGAAATGACATGTAGCAGATGTTGACTTGCGGTCCACATGATCACCAGCATAGTCAGAGTCAGAATACCCAATGAGATCAAAAGCCAAGCCCTTGGGGTACCATAATCCAAGTGTGGGTGTGTGAGCTAGATATCGAAGAATATGGTTCACAACCTTATGGTGTGATTCCTTCGGTGCAGCTTGAAATCGTGCACACATGCAAACACTAAGCATTATATCTGGCCTAGATGCACATAAGTACAATAAGGAACCAATCATGGAGCGGTATACCTTATGATCGAAGTCAATACCATTTTCATCAGTGCACAGATGGCCATTTGCGGGCTTAGGAATTTTGACGCCTTTGCAATCTTGCATGCCGAATTTCCTCAGTACATCCTTGAGGTATTTCTCCTGAGATATGAATATGCCATTGCGTTGTTGACAAATTTGAAGACCTAAGAAGAATTTCAACTCTCCCATCATAGACATTTGATATTCTTCACTCATAATATAGGCAAATTCATCACTATAACATTGGTCAGTACAGCCAAAGATAATATCATCAACATATATTTGGCACACAAACAATTCACCATCATAAGATTTAGTGAAAAGAGTAGGGTCGAGTGAACCGGGTTTGAAGCCTTTCGTCATGAGGAATTCCTTCAAAGTATCATACCACGCCCGTGGGGCCTGCTTGAGGCCATAAAGGTCCTTGTTGAGTCTGAAGACTTTGTCAGGATTCTTTGGATCTTCAAAACCTAGGGATTGAGCAACATATACTTCTTCCTCAAGCTTACCATTGAGGAATGCACTTTTCACGTCCATTTGATATAAAGTGATATCATGATGGTTAGCATAAGCAAGTAATATGCGAATAGCCTCAAGCCTAGCAACAGGTGCAAAAGTTCATCGAAATCAATTCCTTCAACCTGTGTGTAGCCTTGAGCTACAAGCTGTGCCTTATTCCTCACCACAAGGCCATTTTCATCTTGCTTGTTGCGGTAGATCCACTTTGTGTCGATGATATTGTGCTTGCGAGGATCTGGGCGTTTGACCAGTTCCCAGACATTGTTGAGCTCGAACTGATGTAATTCTTCTTGCATGTCCTGAATCCACTCAGGCTCCAGAAATGCTTCATCTACCTTAGTGGGCTCTGTAATAGAGACAAAAGCATAGTTCCCACAAAAGTTAGACAAATGTGAAGTTTTTGAGCGTGTGAGAGGACCTGGCACTTTGATGTCATTGATGATCTTTTCAACTTGCACTTCTTTTGCAATGCGAGGATGAGCTGGTTGCCGTTGAAGAATTTGATTAGCGTTTTCTTCAGCACCATTTTCTTCAGCATTTTCTTCAGGTGCATTAGCTTGACGTTCTTCATGTTTTGGAATAAATTCTTCAGCAAATTCTTAGTGGGAATGACATCCTCAGTAGCCTTGAACTTGATAGTTTCCTCAGGTGTTGGTTCATCTGTCACAGTAGGTAGGTGCTCTCTTTGCGAGCCATTAGTTTCATCGAACCGCACCTCTACAGTTTCAACAACCTTGTGAAGAACGTTGTTGAAGACTCTGTAGGTGTGCGAGTCCTTTCCGTAACCAAGCATTAAACCTTCATGTGCTTTTGGTGCAAATTTTGAGTTGTGATGAGGATCTCTAATCCAACATTTAGCACCAAAGACTTTGAAATAACTTACATTCGGTTTCTTATCAGTGAGGAGTTCATAAGCAGTTTCTTGAAGAATTTGTGAATATATACTCTATTGATGATGTGGCATGCAGTATCAATTGCCTCAGTCCAGAACCGACGGGGCGTTTTGTATTCATCAAGCATAGTGCGAGCCATCTCAGCAAGAGTCCTGTTCTTACGCTCCACGACGCCGTTCTGCTGAGGAGTATAAGGAGCAGATAACTCATGAGTAATACCAAGTTCATCAAGATAGTCATCGAGACCAGAATTCTTGAACTCAGTGCCATTGTCACTTCTGATGTGCTTGATCTTCACACCAAAGTTGGTTGAAGCCCTCGAGGAAAATCGTTTGAAGACTTCCTGCACTTCATGTTTGTAAGTAACAAGGTGTACCCATGTGTAATGAGAATAATCATCAACAATAACAAAGCCATATTGAGATGCTTCATTTGAAATAGCAGAATAATGATTAGGACCAAAGAGATCCATGTGAAGCAATTCAAATGGGCGTGTGGTGGTCATGATAGTCTTTGCTGGATGCTTGGCCTTCGTCATCTTCCCAGCTTCACAGGCTCCGCATAGGTGATCCTTGAGGAATTTGACATTCTCGATGCCAATGACATGCTTCTTCTTCGCAAGCATGTGCAAATTCCTCATGCCTGCATGACCAAGTCGTCGATGCCAGAGCCAGCCTTCTGAAGATTTTGCAAGTAAGCACATGGCTGGTTGTGGTCCTGTAGAGAAATCAACAATATACAGGTCTCCTCTCCTAAAGCCTTCGAAGACTTTGGAATTGTCAGCTTCCATAACCACAACACAATGGTACTTGCCAAAGACAACAACCATATTAAGATCACAAAGCATTGGGACAGACATAAGGTTGTATCCTAAGGACTCAACAAGCATGACTTTGTCCATGTGTCGATCCTTTGTGATCGCAACCTTACCTAGACCCAATACCTGACTTTTGCCTTTGTCAGCAAAGATGATATGCTTCAGATGCGATGGAGATAATGGAGCATCCATCAATAGATTCTTGTCACCAGTCATGTGATTTGTACATCCACTATCGAGGACCCACTCAGTGGCTTTGGGTTGATCATCCTGCAGATGAATTAGTGCAGCTTAAAAACTCATATACTTCATCAGTGAAGAATATGACATGAATTCATCAGATCAATTTCATCAAGCAAAATAACAGATAAAGCAATATGAGGACGTGAGAAATGAAAGTTCATTTCTTCATGATTAGCCTGCGTCCTATCAGGCATGCTCAGGTCTCCGGCAAATTCTTCAGACGATTACGTACGTCTAGAGACCTGACCCTGTAGAAGAGATTAGTTCTTTTTCTTCACCACCCACATCTGAAGGGGTGGCAAAGAGTTCATCATTCTACGAGCTCCATACGAGAAGGATGGCATAGAAGCCAGTCCATTTCGTTTCACATAAGAGGGGTTAGAATAAGCATAAGAGTGAGTAGAGAAATTCTTCGAGGACTTGTGGACATAATAATTTGAAGAATAATGCACAGATGGGTTAGCACGATGATGTTCATATGAGTACTTTGATCCATATGAGGAATATGATCCATGTGAGAAGTTTGGTCCATATGAAGAATTTGATCTGAGGTTCCTATTCTTCACAGGTGACCTCATGATGACATTCACCTGAAGATTTTCAAGGCATCTTTTGGGAACCCAGATTTTCTTCATAGGGGAGCCGTTCTTACAGTTAGTGCCAACATATCTAGCAAATACTTCACCATTCTGATTTTTGAACAGTTTATAGTTGGAGTCAATTGATTCATCATCAGAATGAGGAGATTCACATGCAAATCCAGATAAGTTAGATGGATCAACTGGAGGTCCCTTTACAGCAACCCATGTAGTTTTGGGGTACTGCTCAGGCTTCCAATATGTACCATCAGCATTGAGTTTCCTCTCAAAGGCAATACCCTCTTTCCTAGGGTTCCTGTTGAGGATCTGCTTTTTAAGCACATCACAAAGAGTCTGATGCCCTTTGAGGCTTTTGTACATGCCTATCATGTACAATTCCTTCAGCCCTGCATCATCAGTGATACTAGCAATGTCCTCAGATGAGGAATTAGTGATAGCAGAGGCATGTGAAGAATTTGAAACATTAGCAGCATTTGAACATTCAGGTGAAGTATTAGCAGATTCACGTTCAATGGATTTCAAACATGGAGGAACAAATTCTTCCTGAGAAGCACTGATTTGTTGAGCAAGTAATGAATCGCGCTCCTTCTGAAGATCTTCATAACTCACTCTTAGCTTCTCAAGATCTTGCTTTCTTTGAAGAAATTCATAAGAAAGCTTCTCATGATTAGATAAAAGAGTGTTATGTTGATCTTGAAGGGTGTCAAACTTAGTATGAAGTCTCTGAGGACTTTTAGCCAAAGCTTTTGACTGATCCATTTCTTCACCCAACATATCATCGCTCTTATTTAGCATGTAGTAAAATTTTTCCAAAGCTCTTTGTTGTTTGGTGGCAAGGGAAGCAAGTTTGACATAGCTGGGTCCAAATTCATCACCAGATTCATCATCACTAGACTCGGATAGGTAGCATTCAGTTACCTCAGCATCTTTTGCCATAAGGCATGATGCAGAAGATGATGATTCTAGTTCGAATGTCATCGCTTTGAGAGATTCCTTAAAGTCCTCAAACCAAGGTTCATGACAGGTTCGATGACCTTCATAGACCTCAGAGAGACGGTCCCAGACAAGCTTCGCATGATCGAGATGCATGATATTCCTGAACTGATTTTGTGACAGACTGGAGCAGATGACATCCTTCGTCGTGAGGTTGAGAAGAGTGTACTTGCGAATGTCATCAGCTTCCGCCATCTTGCATAGATCGGTCAGACCAATCTCAGTGACGGTCCACAGCTCGCTGTTCATCGCCATGAGGCATTTCTTCATCATGGCCTTCCACTTGGGATACTCATGACCGTCAAAGATGGGGCATGTCACTTTCGTCATACCTGCGGTCGACATAACTAAAACTCCAGGCGGTTAAACCAAAATCACACAGAACAAGGGAGTACCTTGCTCTGATACCAATTGAAAGTGCATTATATCGACTAGAGGGGGGGTGAATAGGCCATTTTTATGAAATTCTTCACTGAGGAATTTGCCGGTGAGGAAATTCCTTAGCGAAGAACTACTAGCAGCGGAATGAGTACTCAAAAGTAAACATAACAGAATACAAGCATAGTCATCATGATAAAATGAAGACAGGCACAGAGTACAGAAGCGTAAGCATAGGATAACACAGGATGAAGACAAACAGACTGAAGAAATTGAACTGAGGAAATTGAGAAAGTCTTCATGCAAAGTCTTCAAACACAGATATGAACAAGCACACAACACAGTTATGAGGAAATGGAAGAGTTGAGGAAATAGAACCAGTAAGCTTGGTGAAGACAATGATTTGGTAGACCAGTTCCAACTATTGTCTCAGTTGTACGTCTGGTTGGAGCGGCTGAGTATTTAAACTCGAGGACACACAGTCCCGGACACCCAGTCCTGAACACGTAGCTCAGGACACCCAGTCCTCACCATATTCTCCTTGAACTAAGGTCACACATACCTCGTCCAATCACTCGTGGTAAGTCTTCAGGCGACTTCCAAACCTTCACACACTTGGTCACTCGGCGATCCACAATTCCTCTTGGATGCTCTAGACCATGACGCCTAACCGTCTAGAAGAAGCACAGTCTTCAAAGGTAATAAGCGCCGGATCCACGCAGGATCAATCTCTTCAGTGATGCTCAATCACTTGGGGTTTGTAGGTGTTTGGGTTTTGGGTTTTTCCTCACTTGATGATTTTCGCTCAAAGTCCTCAGAGGATGGGTTGCTCTCAAATGAGAAGTGTCAGTTTCTCTCGGAGTAGACAACCAGCTAGTGGTTGTAGGGGGCGGCTATTTATGCCTAGGGAGTAGCCTGACATGATAAGACATAAATGCCCTTCAATGATATGACCGTTAGGTGGATAAATATTTTGGGACAGCTGGCGCATAGCATAGCAACGGTCGGAATTTTTAGTAGCAAAATCCTCAGGGCTATCATGTTCCTCACTATGTAGGAAATCCACACTGGCGAATTCCTAACTCCTCAGTCAGAACAAATTCCTCAGAGACTAGAAGAACTTCGTCTCTATCACTGAAGAATATGACTTGACTATATGAGATTTCCAATGGCTTCACTCGAAGGAATTGGTAGGTGTAGAATTTTGAGTTGAGCATCACGTGGAAATTTTCCTTATTATTTCCTCAACCCCCTTTAACAGTACGGTGTTTCCTATGACTCAAGAAAGAGAAAATGAAACTACGAAAACAAAAGTCTTCACGCTTCATGTTCCTCGAATGAATACCAAGTCTTCACGGTCACATCAATTTCTTCAGTTTCACAGTCTTTAGAAAGTCTTCAAAGATCCAAAGTCTTCAGTCGAAGAACTTCATTTTTAGGGATCGACTTTCTCTGTAAATATCAAACTCCTCATAGACTTATAGACCTGTGTACACTCACAAACGCATTAGTCCCTTAACCTATAAGTCTTCAATACACCAAAATCACTAAGGGGCACTAGATGCACTTACATCAAGGATTTATAATAGAGTAGCAATCACACACTTATTACATCGAATGTATCAAAAGAGAACTTATTACAATAAATATGGCTTAAGGCCATCTAATACGATAACAACGGAAGGCTTGGAAGATAAAGTGAGTCCATCAACTCCAACGGCATAGCTGAGCTGCACGGCAACGACCTAACGAACCTTACTCCTCGCCTGAAAAGTCTGCAACATGATACGTTGCAGCCCGAAAACAGGTCAGCACATGGAATATGCTGGCAAAATAACAAAGTAGAGAAAGAACAGAATAATGCTATCACTACATGCATATTTGGCTGTCGAAAGCTCTATGGTTATAGTTTCTGCGAAAAGCCAATTTTTCCCTACAACAAAGGAATAAATTTTATTTAACTATCATGGTAGTTGAAACATCATTGAGAAGGTTCCTCCAACTCAATCCCAATTGAAGTAATTAACAACCCAACAATATTATTTAATAGTGATGAGATACTTATGATACTCCAAGTACTAGATACTCAAGATGTCCATAACCGGGGACACGGCTAACCATGATTAGTTTATACACTCTGCAGACATTTGCGCACTTTTCCCCACAAGACTTGATCTCCTCCGTTGGATTTCTCGCACTTCATGGTGTTTGAGAAACGGATGACCGAGACACAGTCTTTCAGAAGCATTAACCCCTTACTCCGGGCAGACCATACCAACCTACATCCCTCTACCTGTTGATCCACCTCTTCGGGAGCTTCAAGCAACTTACTCAACTATGCTAGAGCCCATAATAGCTTGTTGCTACACACGGAAGTTTCTAGCATGAAAATATCTCAATTCCCTTTGAGCCTGGGTGGCGGACCATAGGATTACCACACGGGTACTCCGGGATATCCTAGGACAACACTGGATTCCCCAGGTGCCCAACAAACAATCCACCCAGATGTGTATTCAAGTTGCCACCTTAAGTTGAACCATTAATTAACAATCTCACATCTGTCATGGATTTCACTCACCCAAACCACGTCTACGAGCATAGCATAGCAATATAAGCAATACGAAGAAGTAACTCCCAAGATTTGAATATAACAAGGCAATAGGTTCTACCTCATCAACTACTTCCCAACCCACATGTTAATCACATCCTAACCATGCAATGTTTGAGGATTGGAACTAATGCACAAAAACTAGGTGATAAAAGGGGTATGATCAAAGTGTTACTTGCCTTGCTGATGATCCGCAAAACCTAGGGACTCGTAGTAGCATGCTTCGCACTCCAGGTGTTCTATCGTAAACAAACAATAGCATACATAAGCAATCAAGCAAAGAAACACGGGTAAAACTCAAATAAGAAGATCTAACCAGAAAGTTCAACTTAAGAACTCCGATTTGCAAAAATAATCAAACCAAACGGAGCACGAAACTCAAACTGCGAAAGAAACAATATCCGTTTACTAAACTAGACTAAGGTCAAATTTTACAGTACTAAATTCATGTTCAAGTTGATTAAACGGAAAGAGGGTTTTGAGACGAAGATCTAGGCACTTGAATTGCCTGATTCCGATAAACGAGCGAAAAGATAAACTAAAACGAAAATCGGATCAGAAATCATGGAAAATCCGAGAAAAAGAAAACTTACGAACAGGCTAACGAACAAACGTTCGTTGTCTATAACTAACGAGCGAAAGCCGTTCGTTAGAACGAATGTCGGACAAACGTCCGCAAAGTAACTAAACCGATAAAAATCGGCGAATCGATAAAAAAATGAACTAGGGTTTTCTAAAAAAACCGAACGACGCTAATACCTCCGGCGAGGTCCGGCGAGGCGGGGCGGCTCTGGCGAGGCGGGTGGCGCGGCGGCGGGTGGCGCGGGGCGGCGTGG